>NW_027192413.1:259393-307582 GCF_041956645.1 Rasamsonia byssochlamydoides | reverse complement strand
TCCTGTGGTCAAGGATGAACCCCCTCCGCCGGCTCCTGTTATCGAGCCTGCGGTCGAAGAACCCCAACAACCGACTCAAGAACCTGCGGCGGAAGATGAAGATGATGGCTGGGGTATCTGGGGTTTTGTGAAGTCAAAAGCAAAGAAGGGGAAAACCGGAGAACCGGAACCAGAGCCAGAGCCAGAGCCTGAATCTGCACCTGCACCTGCACCTATACCTTCACCTAAACCTGAAACTGCAGTGGTAGTGCAGAAACCTAAGGATGATTTCTGGGCTGGTTGGGAGAACATGACAGCCAGGGAGCGCAAGAAAAAGGAAAAAGAGGCCAAGAAGAAAGGCATACCTCCCCGTGGCAAACCCCCTCCGCCAGCTCCTATTATCGAGCCTGTGGTCGAGGATGAACCCCCTCCACCGGCTCCTACCCCCCCGGGTCAAGGTCTGACGCCGGAGCCAGAACCCGTAGAGGACGATCCATGGGCGGCGTTCACGACAAAGAACTCCAAAGCAACCAAGAAGGGATCTGTGTCCAACTCGTCCAAAACGGAGGACAGTAAATTACTCAAGACGACGAGCAAAGAGAAAGACCAGGCCTCGGTTGAGGTAGCTGAAGTCCCGAAGGAGGACAAGCCCGCGGCCGAGGAGACCCTAGCTAAGGTGGTCCGAGGGTTCTGGGCTAGCTTTGGCACTACAAAGACGACAACATCCGAGACGACGCCTCCCAAGGACGAGAAGCCCAAAGAGGCTGCGCCAGTTGTCGAGGATATGCTCGTCGACGTGGGCGCCCCCGCGGAAGCGCCAGACCCGACGCCTGTGGCTGAAGCAGCCGCCGTAGCCGCGCCCCCGCCCAAAGCCACGTCGAAGCCAACTAAGCCAGCCGCCAAGCTGTCTATCGCAGAGCGCATAAAGCTGCTCGAAGAGCAGAGGAGGGAGAGGGAGAAAGAGAAAGACAAGGAAAAAGAAGAGAAACAAGAAGAGCCTCCTGCTGGCCCCCCGGCGCCTGAGTCACCAGCCCCAGAGCCTGTGAAGGATGATCCCCCACCACCCAAGAAGACGACCAGCGCATCCAAGTCGAAATTGACCAAGGCCTCTCCGACCAAGAAACAGGCTCCCAAGAAAGAGGTTGCCAAGGAGGTCGCCAAAGACCCCGGACCTGAGCCGGTTCGAGGGGGAGTCGTTCCTCCTCCGGCTCCTCCAGCTGCTCCGGATCCTCCTGTCGAGCCGCCGGCTTCTGCCGAGCCAGATCCCCCTGCTGCAGAGTCATCCAAGGGCATGAAGAAGAGTTCCACTTCGAAGAAGAAATCTGCCTCTTCGTCCGTAAATCCCCCTCCCGCGCCCGCATCACCTCCTGCCGCACCGGAAGAAGACCAAGCAGAGGCTGGTGCTCCTCCTACTCCGCCACCCGAACCTGCCGCTCCGACAGTCAAGAAGGAGCGTGCAAAGGTTGAACGCACGGAAGGTGCTGCGTCGTGGGGCTTCTGGGGTGCCGCACCACCCAATAAACCTGTCAAGAAGGAGACTAGATCTAAGGAGGAGAGCGACGCCCCTCCGGCGAAGGAGAGCACTCGTGCCGAATTGTCTAGGTCCAAATCAGCGGCAACGAGACACCTAAAGCAGCGAGAGTCTGAGAACGAGGGAGAGAAATCATCTTACTCTCATAAGGACAAGCAACCGGAGGCCAGATCGTCGCGACACAGTCGAGGCACGAGCTTCTCCAACCATATCCTTGGCGCTCCACCTTCTGCCAGAACCAAGTCGGTCCGAAAGTCTGGCGTTTCTACTTCGCGACCAAGCTCGAGACGTCGATCAGCTGATATTGGAGATTCCGGACTTATGTCACCGCCGCCGGATGACCAGCCTGAGGTAGCCGACAAGGCGGCCAAGCTGATGGGCATGAAAGCTTCGAAATCTTCGAAATCCAGGAGGGAAAGCGAAGGAGCAAGAAAGAGACGTTCCGGTAAGACGGTCAACCAAAATAAATTGGAACTCTTTCTAACAATGTCTCATAGGCGTTCCTGATCCGTATGCACTCGATGATGAAGACATCGTCATGGCGAATGGCGATGGAGACGCAGAGATGAAGGAGTCAGAGCCGGAACCTAGACGTTCCAAGAGCAAATCCAAGAGAGCGGTAAGAGCAGACTACAGCCAGGACCTACGTTGTCACTTTCAGCCTTGAGATGACCCTGCTGACATATCTTACAGTCCAAAGCAAGAGACGTCGACCTCCAAGATGACACTGTTATGGTCGATGCTGAACAGTCTCCTCCAGATGCAGGGGTTGTTTCAGGTCCGGATGGCCTAGCTTTCATTGAAAAACCTCACCGGGAGCATCGATCGAGGAGATCAAAGGCGCCACCGAAGAAGGCGGAAGGTGGCAGCGGTTTGATGAGTCTGTTTGGCTCTTTGCGGAAGCCGAATCGGCCGGAAGTTCCAGAGCGCCGCAGATCTCGCTCCCATCGCGATGAAATGACGGAGGCAGAAAGAGAGGAGAGACGTGCAAGACGTGAAGAGAGAAAACGGCGGTCACTCAGGCCGGAGACAGATGCTGAGGGCTTCACTACTGACCCTGGTCCAGTTGGGGGAGCTTTCACTGACGCAGAGGAGGCCGAAGCGCGAAGGGCTGAACGTAGGGCGCGAAGAGCGACTCGACGTGCCGCCGAAGAAAGGGCTTATGAGGCCGAACTCCGCGAGGCTGAACATCGAGAGGCCGAAGAAAGACGGGCTAGGAGGGAAAGGCGTGAGAAGCGGGCTCGAGAAGATGAAGACAGAGAGGAGCGAGAGCGACAACGTGAAGAAAAGAGAGCGCGCCGGGCTGCGCGAGAGGAGCGTCGCGCCAGAGAAGAGCAGGAGGCCAGAGAAGCTGAGGCTCGAGCTGAGCGGCGCGAAAGAAGACGGACAAGAGAGGCGGAAGAAATGAACGGTATGAACGGTGTTTCCAGGCACGCTTCTAAATCCGAACGGCGCCGTTCGGCAAAGAGCGCTGAAAGGCTCCCGGACGAGGACTACGCTGCGGAGCGAAGGCATCGTCGTCGTTCTCACCGTTCCGGAGACGAGCGTGCCCGGTCCTCTTACCAGAAGTCAGCCACCGGGGAAGTGGCAGAGGTACCTCCTCCACCTCTCTATGCAAATGGAGGCAAAGACAAGACTTCTTCATGGATCAACTCACAACTTACCGATCCTCCAGAAGCGCCGCCCATTGTGCCAACTGTGGTTGATGTTCCAGGTGGACCCGAAGCTGCCAACTCTCACTCTTTATCTTCTGATGAGGAGGCGAGACGGAGAATGCGTCGTCTGGCCCGTAGGCGGGCGAAATATCCCGGCCTCACTGACGAAGAGATAGAGGAGCTCCGTGCTAGGCGTCGCGAGGCTCGCAGGACCGAGCGTTATGGGGTCAAGAGTACCTCTGGTAGTGGCGATTACGAACGAGATCGCAGCAGAGCAGCTCGTGAAGATCCATACTCCCGTCCAACCACCTCAAAGAGAACGAGCTGGTTTAAGAAGCTGACCAGTCTGTAGCAACTGGGGTTATTTCATTCGACAGATGTCAGCTGCTGAAGTTTGTAACGTTCTCGTTTGCGTTCTTGTTATGATTTATGTGTTATTTGGCTTTATGATTTGACATTCGACGATGAGGCAGGATGACATGATTTTATGACGGTACGACGAATGATGAATCTGACGAGACGACGAATATCCTTGCTTTGCTTTGTTATTATCTGGGGACGATATCGATATATCGTGACGAGATCTACGAAATCGGTGACGATCAAGACACTTAGCATGTCCCGGGTTTGCTTCCTTCCATTTTCGCGCACTCACCTGGATACGACATAACGACAAATACCCTGATGATGTATTTTCCTCAATTCAGCGTTTTCCCTTGTTTGCACTTTGCCTGTGAAGGGGTGGGTTTGAGGCTGGTTGTGGCGCAAAATCTTATCGCAAACTTCGTAGCCTTGTCTTACTTGATTCTGATTTGCATGTGATATGATATGATGTGATGAGGTTGAGGGCGTTTGTTGGTTGGTTGGCTGGGGATGTACACAACTATCCATCCTATCCCTGGGTCTTCAAGAGAGGAATAGAAATGGGGATGTTTTAATCGAGGCTCAACTGTACTCTGTACTGCATGATAACAAGAAAGACATCGGGGGATGCATGTACCTTGTACGGCTTAATTCGTACAGCTAATCAATCAAGCAATATTACCCACGATTTGAATGGAGAACGAGATGAATGGCAATTGCTGTCAACTTTTTTTTTCTCTCAAGATCCGTATGCACTGTACAATATTTTACTAGAATAATCTCCCAGCGAAGAACTCGCACCTCAACGCCGTGTTGGGGTCTAGTAGTCCATATATTAGGGATGAAGTCAAGAGGACCTAGCTTCTTATCGTCAAATCGACTCTCTCGTCCCCTTGACTACCTAGGTAGTTGCTATTTCGAATAAATAAAAGTAACCCCCCCGCTCTAATTCAACTATGATATTACCTACCTTCCTTAATTAATACCTATCTATTAATTATTATGAGGTAAGTAATACGTGATAAGTTATTAATGATAAAATGTCCTTATAAAAGAAAAGTCTTTACTATTCTACGGTTCTACCTATCTAATCTATATACTGTACAGTATCTATCTAATAAGAATTAATAATAAAATAAAGCTGTTAATTATATAACTCATGAACTGCTTCCAATCTAACCTACTATTTTATTAATTTAATACTGTTAGCAATATTACAGGCAAGTTCTCATACATAGAGCAAAGCAAGTGCCAAGGAGTCAAATTTCTCTATGATCTGATCAGTGATATATTAACTAAGGAAGATAAAACTCAACTCAGGTAGCTTAGCTCTCCGTGGACCTGACGCCACAGAATACATACGGCTGATTCTACGGAGGTGAGGTCTCCATGAAGTATGTCTTTGCGAGTGTTTTAGAAGGTACAGTCCTCATCCTGGGCATATCTGCCAGGCATCGACAAATCCTAACTACTTGGTCTTATTACCCATACTGGGGTATATAGTTGTTATGTATGTGTATAATATCTTGTTATTTTGTTTTATATAAAGCTTGAGGTTTTATAGATAATACCTAGTTATAACTCATGAACATACTTATAATGATAGTAGGGGGGATAAGGAGTAGTGAATGTACAGTACATACATAGAATAGATTAATCACCTCTTGTTTACCCTATTATTACAGTGCCTAGATAATAATAAGGAATTTCTGTTAACTAAAACATGAGAAGGAGGAGCAGTACTACATACTCTTAAGGGTGAATCCTTTTCTAAAGAGAAGGCTGATATTATTCCCCTGAAGGTGCGATAGTTGGTTGGATAGGAAAAGGCCCTGGGCCTCAGTGTACCAAATTAGCAAATCAATCAGTCAGTCAGTGTGAACAATGGATTGGGTTATATTGTAACCTGGGCCCTACTCTTCCTTACCTCAGTACAGTCTTCCTCATCCCTTCCCATTCTCCTATCTTATCAAACAGGGAGGGAATCTATCTATCTCTATCATGAATACCTACATCATCGGCATCAACATCGATTATTAATCTTTCGTTCATTACTTTATTTTTGTCTCCCCTGTGACGGCTCTCTTCGCACGCGTCTGCACGAGTCTCTGAGATCAGTCGGCAAGTTCCGTTGATGGAGATATCCGGCTTACTCAAGGAGACTTCTGAAGGTAGAAGGGGATTCAATCCCCTGATATTAACGGAAACTTCCTGTCGAGGAACCACAGAGACCTCCATCGCGAAAGGAGAGTTGTCGGGAGGTATCATTGGAGATAGAGGATGGCCCGGGGTATAAGAACCCCTTCATTTCTGGTGTAGATCGTTTTCCTTTCCGTCCTTTTCTGGCCTCAGCTTCCTGTACTTAGGTAACCAAATGAGATCTTCTTCTTCTCTTTTGCCTGTGCCATCACGTTCCCCAGTACATACCTAAGCTAGGATATACATTATTAGGTATATTGCTGTCATTCTTCCGTCTACTTGATCAATCAACTGATTCGAACAGTCCAACACAGCCTCTCTCTCTCCCCCTCCCTCCCCCCTCCGTTCATCTTTTCTCTGCCTTGTTTTTATGTGTGTCTTTCAGTAGTCTCCATGGGATCGAAGAGAAAGAGAAAGGGGACGAGACTCCCGCTGGTCAGCTACAACCACCACCACCACCAACAGCAAAGCAAAAGTGAAAACGAGACGACGGCAGAAGTGACAACAAGCGAAAGGCGAGACGAGCAGCCAACAACGACAACGACGACGTCTGAGGGTAAGAAGAAACATCAAGAGCCAGCGAAGCGAGAGGCAGTGATAATGATGATGATACTGACGATGAGAATGATGACGAGACAGACATAATGCTGAGCAGACAAATGGAGGCATTTTCGGTTAGTTTGAAGGAGTACGTATATCATCATCGAAAAAAAAATCCATGCTATGCGATACTACATACAAATACGTGCATATATACTTCAGTCCAATCAGCATGCACATCCTACACACATGTACAATAGTAATCAGGCTGGGTCAGGTTCTTCCACTCCTCCAAATTCTCCGACCTCGTCATCCAGACCGACGATCAGGAGTTCCATGTCCACCGGATCGTGGTATGCGGTCAGTCGGAGGTTTTTGCGGGGATGCTTAATAATGATTGCCTGGTAAGCCTCCCCTACATCTACCGAATAAAAGAAAATGCAGTTGGTCTTATATGTATGGATGGATGTTAGGAAACAACAACCAACACCATCAAACTACAAGACGACGACCCGCGCGCGGTCGAGGCGATGCTGCACTTCCTGTACGGCTTCGAGTACGACCACTACGACAACTACGACAGCGAGAAGTACGCCGGCTGCGTGTCGTTCTCGCCCATGCTCTTCCACGTAAAAGTGTACCAAGTCGCAGACAAATACGGCGTGGCGGCACTGAAGCGGCGCGCAAGGGAGGAGTTCGCGGCCGCTGTGCAGACTGGCTGGGAGACGAAGAAGGAGACGGAGGACTTCGCGCAGGCCATCATCGACGCGTACGCGGTGACGGCGGCGAACAATGATCGCGGGCTGCGCGATCCCATCGTCGAGGTCGCGCACAAGCATATTGACGAACTGCTGAAGAAGGACGGTTTCGTGCATGCCCTCGAGGAGGCTGTCGGATTTGCGACCGATCTCATTCGCGCGCTGGTTCGTGGCAGACCAACACAAGGGACGACGTACGTCTGCCCAGGTTGTTCGTTTCGCTTTAGCCCGGAGGTTACTCCTCTTAGCTGTCACTGCATTCTCTGCCCTTGTTGTGGGGAATAGCTACTCGACCTCACAATGGAAGAAATGCTGAGTGTGATGTATCCTGACTAGATGAATGGGATTATTCAGCGGATTAATTTAACAAGGGGGAGATATGTAGCTTAGGTAGGCACTGGCATGCAGGGGAAAAGAATAAATGAATGCATGAACAAAAGATTAAATTAATCGATGTCGACGTCGTTGATGCATGATGTACGATGTAGGTATTTATAATAGAGATAGATAGATACATTCCTTGGATACATTCCCTTTTGATAAGATAGGATGATGAGACGGGTAGGGCCCAGATTGCAATCCATTACCAGACACCGATTGATTTGGTACATTTCAAACACAACCCTGGATCTGAGAGGGGAGGGAAAGGCGCGAAGAGAGAGGGAGGGGTGTGGATGAAATCATACACACAACTGTTGTAGAACTAGCACTTGGCTAGTAATAATGAAAATACGGCAATAATTCTTGCATTGCATTTCCACCATAACGAACCAAAAAAAAAAGACTACAGAATCAAGTACGTATGTTTGACACAAAAAAAAATAGTCTTATTTGTATAGTATGTACTCTACATACAACAGACCAGAAGAACATCCAATCAAGAATATTAATATTAGGGGTATCAAAAACAAAAACAGTCACGACGTCACTACTTCTGTAGAAGTTGCAGGAGAATAAATAGCAAGAAGAATAAATAAAATAAATAGAAAGGTCGAGTAAGTATGTATATGGAGGAGGCAAAAACAAAAACACCTAATGATAACCGAACAGGGAGGTGAGAAAGACCAATGCAAAGCAAGTTTCTCATGTAGTTTCGTAGCTAGTGATCTCTACACGTATGCATACACATACATATACACCTCACATCTTGCTTGCTGCTTCCACACCTTTTTTTTCTTTGTTTTTCCCTAAGGCGTAAACCCTGTTGCATGTACATCTCTGACAAGTAGAGAAAAAAAAAAGAAAGATGCTTGCTGCAGATTAGATTGTGCTTTTTTAAATTAAAAATAATAAAAAGGGAAAAAACAGAGAGAGAGAGAGAGAGAGAGAGACCGTAATGCTGAGTTTCAGCAGGAAAAGAACTTTCTATCATACATTGCAAATTGCAATTCACACAGTGAAGTATAAATCGATTATTTTAAAAGACAGGGCCATCCACCTCTATAGATAATCCTCAGATCCAATAAAACCGGAAATTAAATATTGCCCTGAGTTAGGCAAAATAGCAGACTTTTACCCGACAAAGGCAACCCAACGCCAATCCGTAACAGAAACCAACAGAAACGTAGAAATATATATAGAGGGAAACAAAAAGGGGAAAACAGGTCTAGTATGTCCATGGAGCTAAATTACTACCTCACCCTCCTCACTCTTGCTCTTGAAGCCCGGACTGCCCTGGCCTTGGGACTGGGTCTGGCTTTTCCGTCTATTTTCGAGGTACAGCCTACCGCTCTCATACGCGCTGAGATACAGACCCAGTCCCAGAGCGGTCCATCCCGCGCGAAGAGCCCCCCCGCGGAAGAGCCCCTTGATCCCTTCCTGGAGGTAAATGTCGCGACCGACGGCCAATGCGCCGGGTCGTCTTCTAGGAGCAGTCGGCGATGACTGATCACTGCCGCTGCCACCCGCGGCAAGCATGATCCTCGTCTTCACTACATCGATAGGGGTTGTGACGACGGCAGCGACACTCCCGGCAAGGCCTGCGCTGATGGCCGTTATGCCCGCTCGTTCGAATATGTCCGCTGTCTCGGTCTGCTGGTTTCCAGCAAAATCAACACCCGCCTTCCGCTTCTTCCTCCAGTCAACTATCCGTGAGCGCAGGTGCTCGAACAGAGGAAATTGGAGCCCCGTGAAGGGGAGATTCCGCGCCACTAGGGCAGTGTATCCCCTCCACAGGCGTGTCGGATGATGGCGGAACTTCGCGAGGACCTGCAGCGTGGCATTGTGTCCTCGCATGCCGGGCGTTCGGGACGTGAGCATCTGCGCATTCTGCTTCAGGACTTCCGCAGGAGTGAGGATGAAGCACGACACCGATTCTGCGGCGGAGGATGCAATGGCGTGGACGACGGGGGTTGGCAGGGAATGCGTGAATGGCAGGAGGTTGTTTTCTGGGTTCGGTGACGAGGAGGAGGCGGAATTGAGGGCGTATTTGATGCCTTCATATGTGGTGAAGAATGCTCCAGCTGTGATAGAATGAGCATATGCCTTCTCGTAAAGACCAATTGACTAGTCTAATGGAGGAGGAAAAAAATACAGCCACTTACAAGACGGTATCGTAGCCAACACCACACTCCAGATCCCCTGATACAAGCCGCGGAACAGCAGCGCGCGGTTCACGCGGCCGGTGGCTAGATTGGTATAGAGTTTCGCATAGTGAGGCGATTGAATTCGAGTCTTGAGAGTATCAAGCGGATAAACGACAAAATCGACCGTGAACGCCGCTACAGCACCAGCCTATGGCATCATCGAGATTGTTAGTTAGCAATTGCTTCTTGTCTTCGTTGCGGTGTGTGAGGTGAGGTGAGGTCATTGATCATGTCGACGTCACCAATCGCAGATCGCTCCACCTGCGACCTCCCCAAAAGAGGTAAGTCATGGGACACGTACAATCCAGATATCAGTGTTGCTGTTATACATCGGAAGGAGTCTCTCTCGTCAGCAATGAGAGTAAGAAGCAGCAGCAGCAACAGAAGCAAAGATGAGTTAGAATGGAGGAAGAGGAAGGAAATGGGATCGGCGTGGGGAGAGAGGATAATCTTATCTGATGCGGATCTGATAAAAAAGATGCGGTGGACCTCCGACGAGCTCCGACAGTGCGCCACAGAACTAAGTAATCATGCCGATAGTCGGAATGGTCGGTCACCTGATGGCTGTGCCCTAGGCTCCGCCTCCGCAAACGGAAGGTCTAGGGCTACAATCAAACCTTTTCTTGGCATGAATTGATCCGATTAGGTATAATATGTACAGTACAACTATGTACATACATACATTGGCACACTGCATATGTAACGGACGATTATAGAAAGTCTACTGGTGAAATGAATGGCTTGAACTCAATCGTACCCCGTAACTCTATTCGTCACTGAAATAAAAACAGGAGAAATGGCCATCGAGGTATGAACAGCCGAGATACATTTTCCCTCCCTACGCCGTAGAGTCATGCAATACCCACAAGAATCTTCAGTCGTCCATAATTGAAAAATAAAAAAGAAGAGAAATAAAGGAAAAAGGAAACAAAAGAGTATAAAAACATTCCCCTAGTTTATTTTACTGGGCCGTCTCACCAGGAAGCAAGTTTCCCTTGACAGCAAACATCTTGCCAGTGGTCGACGACACAAAGCCGTCGATCTGGCGCGAGTACTGCTCCACTTGTCGGCTGTTGAGCATGCTCTCCAGTCGGCTCGGTTCCTGGGGAAGCTTGAACAGTCGCTGCCACTCATCCTCCGGCAGCAGGGGTTGTTTGAGCGCCGCCCGGCTGATGTTCTCGGCCTTGCGCTTCGCCTGCCATTGCGCAATCTTGGCCTGCTCACGCGCGAGCGAGCGCTGGTAGTACTGGAAGTTGTTGGTCTCGGTGTGGTGCGTTTCGATGGCGTCGAGGAGCAGGTCGCAGTTCTTCTCCAGGAACGGATCGATGCTCAACGACAGGTTGTCAAAGTTGGGCGTCAGAACAGAGGACTTCGCAAGAGGCCCGTTCTTCAGCGCGGAGAGAGATGGAGGGAAATCCAAGGGCGTCGATGGAAGTGGCGACGGGAGCTGGTGGAGGAAGGACGTGAGGAGGTGGGAGTTGTGAATCTTAACGGGCAGCTCGACGAAAATATCCTGGTATCGCAGACCAGATTTCTGCAGTCTGTTTACAACACGTCAGTATATGTATATCCACTCTCCTGCGGGAGACGTACTGCTCCGAGGTGAACTTGTTCTCCTTGAAAGCCGTCATGAACTGCGGCGACAGGCGGAACGCGCGCAGGCTCAGGCTGCCCTGGGAGCTGCGGGTGACGTCGTGGACGAGAGTGACAGTGCGCTCGTTCATCTCCTTTTGGTAGAAGTACTGGTTCTCGATCACGTTCAGGTTGATGAAGTTGCCCATGTTCGCGCTCGTGTACCACCCGACGTTCTGGGCATCGATGTTGACCTCTCGCAGCATGCGAATCATCTCCGCTTGGTAGACCGTGTTGGCCTTAGCTCGAGGAGCCGCCGCAGCAGCATTTTGAGGCGCAGTGTCAAAGTGCGATTCCGGAGGCATTTCCACGACGGGGAAAGGGAAGCAGTTGGTGACTTCCAGGGTACTTCCGACGTCCATACCGACGAGGGATCCGGTCGCGGTGGTAGGGAAGCTCTGAGAGCAGTGCTTGATGATCTTCATGACCACCTATTTGCGCGGTCGTCAGTATATAGGGGCCGGGGGCCAAGTTCGACAAGACGATGAGGGGCAAGAAATTTCGGAGGTCATACCAGGGCCTCGACCTGGACGGCCGTGAGGGGTACTTGGTTCCTGCGATCATATCAGCAAACCGTACCGCAGATATCAGAAATCATACTTACTCGGCCATTTTGGATATAGCAGGCCAGGCAGCGTCTGGGGACAAGGAATCGCGGGTTGCTGAGTCTCTGTCGCCTTGAAGGCCGTCTGCTCCGTTTTGTGTGGGCATCGCGAACAATTTCCCACCGCCTAATTCCAGAACAGGACTAGCGTGCCAAGAGATCCAATATCATGCACTCAAACGTTGATGGAGGATCAGGGTCATCAATCAGATAGAATAGTGTGCTTTTCAGATTAGAGACAGAGTTTTGTGAGAGTAGGTTAGAGAAAGACAGATGTATGCAGAGCGTGGGATTCACGTTTGTCTGGGTGGTGGTGTTACGGCAGCCTGGCTTACAAAGGTCTACTAGCGACATACATCTATCTCAGAAGTTAACAGAAATCGAGTCAACTATCCAGATCATAGATCTCGTAGATAAATTCGAGCCAAAAGACACATGGCGAGCTACTTATCCAGTTTCTGCGGTTGACGCCTTACTAAATGTGTGTATATGTACACGGGATACGGTCTAAACGATAGCCAACCTAAAATCATAGTGGACTGTTCTTACAGTCTCACATCATCATAGTCTTTAAGGCTCCCATTAATTACTACTTCCCAACCCCTTGTAGGCCTTCTGGTGGTTGCGGTAATATCCTGCATACGCAAATCAAGATCGCCAGTCGCAGATCCTATACAGGGGTAGCAGGTACTTACCGGCTGCCCTGACCAACCACAACCGCATACCGATTGAGTCACCATAGCAGGATTATCAGGTCGAGAGATCGAGTCTTGTTCAAGTCATGGCTACGACTGCACTAGCAACAACACCAGAGACATATTCCTACGGACCACATGATCTTCAAAAGGTGCACGTATATAACGTGCAGCAGAAGGAACCGGGCCTCTCGACAAAGAGCTCCAATCAAGGTTACTGGGTGATGTACGTTCTGGTCAATCAGCAACAATAACCCTTAAATTATTACCAGTATACTGACGACCGCCATAGCTACATCCACGGCGGCGGCTGGCGCGATCCCAGGGTCCTGGCAGAGTCTTTCGGCCCAACCGAAACTTTCCTGCAGAGCCAGCATGCTTCGCTAATTCGCGAACATACCATCGCCTTCGCATCGATCGACTACCGCTTAAGCGCGCATCCCAACTTCCTGCAGGACCGCAACACCACGGACGCTGCGACTCAGCTGCGCAATGCGAAGCATCCGGACCATCTGCATGACGTGCAGGCGGCGATCACCTTCCTGCAGGGCAGGTATGACTTCGGGGATCGATACATCCTCGTGGGGCACAGCTGCGGGGCAACGCTGGCCTTTCAGATCGTGATGGGGAAGGTTGCAGGTGCTGCGCCGACGACAACCCTCCCCAAACCGAGAGCTGTGGTTGGAGTATGTGGGATATACGATCTCAGGCTCCTGCGAGACGACTTCAGCAAGGAACCGATCTATCAGCAGTTCATAGAAGGTGCTTTTGGTCCCGACGAAGACCTGTGGGATCGCGTCTCCCCGGCTAAGGTGTCAGATCCCGATGATGAAGGCCTCGAGGCCGGATGGCCTAACGGCAAGCTGGCTCTGCTGGCCCACTCGGCTGGCGACGAGCTCGTGAATCTGAGCCAGTTCCTGGCCATGAAGGATGTACTTGAGCGATGGAAAGCAGCAGCTGCTGCCAAAGACAACAGGACGAGGCAGGTTGTTCTCCTTCAGGATTTGCAGGAACCGCACGACGACGTCTGGGGTAATGGCAAGGAGCTTGCCACGGTCATTGCGACTGCAGTACGGGAACTGGTGAAGATAGATTCATAGCGATAAAGATGGTGTGGATGTCGTGATAGGAGAATCGTTGCCTACAGTATACCTCTCTGTCTGCGTCGTAATGTACATACATAGTCACTGGTTCTTCCTTTCAACGGTTTCGAAATACTTATCATTTGGACTACTCAATTTGGGTACTCATTGGAAGTTAAGTAGTAGATGGAAACTTTTTTTATTTTTTCTATTTTTTGTTCCCTGAGGGATATTCCATTTAAATACATTTCCCTCGCCATGTATTTTGCATACAGAGGTCAGCCTAAAGAGGCGAATTTGAGGAATAGAACAGAAAAAGAAAAAGTCGTTAAGACAAATACCGAATGGCAGAGGGAGCAAAAAGAAGAAAAGAAATCAGAGTGATTTTATTTCCCAGTCCGTTCTCAACGCCTATTCTCCGTATTCGCCACCATAATGCAATTCAGTGTAGAAAGATGATAAGTTGAAGAAGTTGAATGGGGAAGACTGCTGGAGCCGGCACCGGAATTTGATTCGTACCGGCACGACAGGCCACAACTTCACGCGCCCAAGTCCATGCGGCCAGAGGCAGCGTCGTTGGTGACTGTAACTTCCTTGGACGCGGTAGTCTTCTCCTCCTCGTCGTCGTCGGACTCGAACTCATCATCTTCGCCTTCGCTGTCTTCGACGAAGCCGGGATCGACGTTGGCGGCACGAAGACGCTCCTTCATCTCTTCGCGACGGGCGTCCTGCCAGCGAGCAAGGGCCGCGCAAGCATGCACTTTGAAGCCGTAGATTTTAGGCTCATAGCGACGAATGCTCTTTTCCGGAACGAGCGACGGATAAACCTGGAAAAGGATGTTGTGGAACGAGGTGCCGAAGTAGGCTCCATCGATCGACGCGTGACGCGAAGACTTGGGATTGTAAATATCCTCGCACTTGGCACAGTAGAGCTTGACGGTCTTCTGGTTAGGAACGTCGGACAGCCCCATCGGGAGCAGAGGGTGCTGGTCACACAACACGCGGGGGCATTTGCCAAAGTCGGCCTTCTTGTACTTTTCGAGCTATGCAAGGAACGACGCGTTAGAGAGGGTAAACAAAAAGACAGAAAGAAAAAGAAGGGAAGGCAAGAACTTACCATTTTAGCCAATCCGCGAGTGGTGACAATGTACCTCGCATGGACTAAACCATAGAGATGACGCGCCGATTTCTCGATCTGCTCGCGCAGGTCGTCATCCGCGTCGAGGTCGAAAACATCGGTGATGAGATCCAGCGCGTACTGATAGTACTGAACCTCGGTGTTGAGGCCAGTCAGGTTGAAGCGATCGGTCAGATATTCCTCATCGATCTCGCAAAAGTATTCGTTTCCGCGAGATGAGATAAACTGGGGGAAGAAAGGCAAATTAGTGTTTATCTTCTCCAGCTCCGGATGAGGGTGAAGAGCATTAGAAATCTCGTGGAGATTTGCAACAACGCGATCAGGAATGAGAGGAGGAGGAGGAGGAGGAGGAGGCAGCTGGTAGTATTCATCAAAAATACTCTGAGGGAGAGCTTTAGGAGGCATGGCGAATTCCTGATTCTGAGAACTCTGGCAATAGAGTCATAGAAAAAGGACAGCTCGTGGTATGACAAGTGTAATCGTCAAGAGTCATGAAGACTGGGAATTTATGCACACAAGCATCTGCCTGCTCCCCTCACGCCCTGGGACGCGTTGACTGACTCCATCGCCGAGAATGCATTATTGGAAATGCATCAAACTCATCATACTTGCCGAGAAAAGAGAGGGATACAGGGGAACAGCACGCCGAGAGGAAGTAAAAGACAAGAAAAGATGGAACTTACCCAATCCCTCCAGTAACTGGTGTAGTCGCTGTCGGTCTCGCTGTTGAAGTCCTCCATCTTGTCTGATTGAAGGGAAGCTTCTTCTGTGACGATATTGGCTCACTTCCTTGCTCCTACGCCTCTTCAGTCGCTCTCGACTTCTGAAGACGACGTTGTGCGACCGGGCAGGGAAGGGTGTAGAGCACTTCTCGGCAGTCGTCTAGATGTCTTCTTCGTGGATGATACAAATCCCAGCGATAGAAATTGAAATTCACTGCTCAGGCAGTAGAGTCACTATGAAGAGCGCGTATCGCGATGGCTGACAACAAAGAGTTGGCGACTGAGTGAATTAGTTGATATCAAGCGCGCTCTCCATGGTGAATCTAGCCTAGCGGGGCAAGGCGGTGAAGATCTCCACATGTTTGCAGCGAGCACTAGCAATCACATCACAGCCCCGCCAAGTCTAGAAACCTTGGAACCTTCTATTTTTTCTCAGCTTACAAAATCATGATCCAAATTTTTATTTTTTTTTAAAAAATTTCTTTTCTAATGAAGACCATATCACAATTTCAAAGCTTAGTTCATTAGAGTAGAGATTGTCTCAAGTGATGCAAAGCAGGGTCAAACACACTAATGGACCTAGGACAAATAACAGTTCCGACTGATCTGGAATTGTCAAGGATATCAAGTTATACGTAGAAGCGTCAAAAAGAAAACCGATGTAGGTCAGACACAAAGGAAACAAAAAGGAAAGAAATGGCTGTCACAGCCAGTATCAACGCGGACGATGCTCCGCCGCCCTATCACACTGTTCCAAGAATTTATAGATCCCCTGTACTCCTTCATAGTCTGAAGCCGAATCTGGGGCGCCTGGTTCAGATAGCTCCGGAAAGAATGCTCGATCGCCGAGCTCACTGATTTCCAGGCTGGAATACCCCGACGGCGACGAGGTCCAGGGGTTCTTCCCGAAAAGCTCAACGTCCTCAAAACTGAGCTCATTGGACAATCCCGGCGACGTTTGTACGTTACCTTCGCACGACATCATCATACGCCAATCAAGGTCGCGGTGATGGCTGGCCCGTGGCTGTTCGTGGATAGTAAACAACTCTGTCTCCGGCGACGGCGCCAAACTGGGTGCGAACGGGAAGAGCAGAGCAAGTTCAGTGCCATTTCGGACGTCAAAATCATCATCCTGGAAGATCTGTCCCCGTTGCACTCCGACCTCATCGCAAAGCCGCTCTACCTGGTCGGCGTCGCAGCCTGGAAATCGGACCCGGATCGTTGACTTGCCATGCAGCGACACCGGCAGGTCACCCAACGTTGCAAGGCGTTTCAAGTCGTTCATCACCGCTGCAAAGTCTTTCAGAGCGCGTGCAAAGTCAACTGACAGCATTTCCATGAGACCGTCCGAATTGAGGTGTGGGGCCTCGCTACTCATGTTCTTTCCAAACCCATTAAGAGCACCAAAAGCCGTGATAGTGGGAGAGATCTGGAAATCAATGTAGGAACCAGGAGCGGTATTGGAAACTTCCGCCATCCGGCGCTGCGCCTTGTCCTGCAGGGCCGTCACCGTCTTGAAGCGTTTCTCGCCCGTGAGGGGATCAATGCCATCGAAACGAGCCTTTTTCCCCGAGAGCAGGAATGCGCGCACCGCTGCAGAAACGTTATTGACGACCTCGGCAGGGGCAGCTGGCGTGTGAGAGAAATATCTCACGCCCCCAATACGTCCAGCGCCGATGGCATAGCCGCCAGCCGTACGGCCCAAGGCGCCACCTGTCAGGTTGGGACGGAGAGTCGACGCAAAGGGAGAGTGCGAGGTAAGGCGACTGACAGCTGAGCCGATGCGAGAACTCTGAAAGGATGCTGACGCAGAAGAGCGCCATCCGGACCGGGCGTAGGAACCAACAGCGCCGCTAGCACGAGTCGAGAAGTAACGGCTTCGGGCCTGCCGGATGGCCGCGGCGCGACTGATGGGCTGTCGAGGAGCGATACGAGCATATGCGGGCTGAAGTCGTAGTTGTAACTGTTGCGAGGGTTCTGGTAATCTGGCTTTAATGGCCTTGGCTGTCTTCTCGTAGACGAACCTGAAATTGGGGTAAGAAACGTCATAGACCTACCTAGGCAGAGGCCAAGGGAGGTATTCCTTACCTGGCTGCCCTCCAGAGCTTTGGGAGCAGCAGGTGCCCACTTGATGGAGCCATTGCTGCTAAAGACCCGATAGGACCTCGCTTCTTGATGCAGTTGATGATGACGGAAGGTGAGGAAGAGAAGAGGAGACGAGCAGAATGGGGATGCCTGATCTATGAGGGCGGCTACCCCAGGCCAGCACAGCCACAGCCGTTCCCGCCCCCTGTCCACCAACCACATTTGATCATCTCTGGTTACATGGTTACCGGGCAGTACTCTGTACTCCGTAAGCCTATCTATATCTGATCTGGCAAAGTATTTCTTACATTTCGAGGAGGAAACAAGAAGAAGAAATCGAAGTCAATTGTCTATATTCATGCTGGGAATTTCTACAAGGTTAATATCCCTGATCATCTCCAGGAGACTTGAAGCGCCGCATCCGACGCATTTCCAGCTTGCTTTTATGTTTTCCTTGTTTTCATCGCTCTTTATTCATCATCGCCAAAGAAGACCTTGATGGGCAGCCAGTCATCACCACAAACCTTGAAGCGACCCTTCAGGTTGTTCAGCTGATCGAGCTCGTCGGCTGTAAGCTCCCAGCCATCGAGTTGGAAGTTCTTCTCGATGCGGTCCTTGTTGACGGATTTGGGAATGACACTCCAGCCCTTCTGCAGACCCCACATCAAGAGAACCTGCTGAGGAGTCTTGCCCTTCTTCTCAGCGATCTGGAGAAGGGTGGGGTCCTTGTAGAGGGGCGAGTTAGTGGAACCCAAACAGGAGTAACCGGTGGTGTGAATGCCCTTGGAAGTGTTGTAGGCGACCAGCTTGGGCGATGGGTTGTTGGGATGCAACTCGATCTGGTTGACGGCGGGCACAATCTTGGTGCTAGGATCATTGAGGAGCCGTTCCAAGTTCCTAATGCCAAAGTTGGACACCCCAATGTTTCGCACCTTGCCGGTGGCTGGCAGTTTCTGCATCTCTTGCCTATCATTTTATTTAAAATCAGCCATTGTCCGTGGCTTCCAAGCGCGAGGGGAAAAAAAAAAGGAGTCGGCTTACCAAGTCTTGATGAAATCCCAATCCGGGAAGTGCTTCTTCTTGTCATTAGGATCGGTGGAGCTGGGCCAATGCATAAGGTAGAGGTCGACATAGTCCACACCGAGGGCCTTGAGAGAGGCATCGATTCCCTCCTGCACGCGGTGGTGCCAGGTGTTGTCAAGCTTGGTGGTGATCCAGATTTGTTCGCGAGGAATACCAGAATCCCGAATACCCTGGCCTACCTCTGCCTCGTTACCGTACGCAAGAGCACTGTAGACTCTCCGTCAGTCCAATGGAGGTCAAACGCACACTTGGGTCAATAAAAAGGATACACTTACGTGTCGATGTGACGGTAGCCTGCGAGCAGCGCATACTTGACGGCATCCCGGACCTCATTGGGCTTGGACTGCCACGTTCCCAGACCAACCGCGGGGATCTTGTCGCCGGTGTTGAGAGTGAACGTCTTCCTATGGGCGACTGATTAGACTCTTCTCTATAATTAACTGTCATGCAATAGGTTTAACGTACTTGGTATATTCTAGGTTCGACATCTTGCTGAATTGGACTATAGGTAGGACCGTAGTAGGAGATCGCAAGCTGACAGAAGGGACAATGCAAGCTGCATACTGAGAGGTGCAAAAAGCAGAAGTGGCGCTCTCTATAAATGAGGGGATTCTTACCCGCACCAGATTCCGCATGGCGGGGACAGATAAAGGCAAGGCAACAAGTGGATTAGTTCTTGATTGCAGTGGACAACCACTATTTGGTCATCTCATTAGCCCGCTTTAGGCCAGACTGCTGGGAGGAGAAGAGTTGAATGCATTTCTTGCATCATCTTTCTTTGAATACTAATGGCAAGCGGCGTGACCAAAATGCGCCATGGCCGATCGTAACTTGCATTGGAATCTCAACCATCTCATCTGCCGGCATTATTTGCTAGGTAAGCAGCAATTATCCGATAAGCTTGCATGGCCCCTGGCAGGAGTTTCATACTGTGTTACACCGTTCCATTTCACAAATCAAGGGCCATGAAAGGCTAATTTAAATTTAAATTATTAATCAACGATCGCGTGTGCAAACTTTGTCTGCGGGTTGAGCTTCCCTCTCTGATGGCTCTTGCCGTTTCTGGGCCGATGCGACTGCTGACGTCACCGCCTGATTCTGCCGCTCACCGGGAAAGGAAAGCGCAATCCCGCACTGGCGAACTCCGACCAGAGGCAACGAAAAGAACGGAGACCTGCTATCAACCTTAGAACTCCGAGCAACGCATCACACACTTCCTAGGTATCCACTCGGTTAAATCCCGTCCCTACGAGTGGCCTACCTATCGCGCATTTCGCATTGGCTCTCCCAAGCTTCCTGCACCAGGAAACCCGATAGATCCGTGACGTGCCTTGCAGGCACGGACTCGCTTTTCACCTGCAGCCATGTCGTCCGGCTTTGTGTCGGGAGGGACTATCGACGAGCCGGCGGAGCGTGACGATGAATGGCGCCGTGTCCAGGAGGAGCTCGAGGAGGAGCGGAGGCGGAAGGCGGAGATGGGCAGGCAGGAGGGCGGGAAGAGTCTGTATGAGGTTCTGCAGCAGAACAAGAGTGAGTGTGTCCGACAGAGTCGACGCCCTCGACCATTCTGGACCAATGACCTGAGGGCAAGACAAAATGGCATCTCGCTGGTAACGCCGTTGGCTAACGTGTCAGGGTGAAACCTTTCTGAGGGCACAGTGGCCAAGCAGGAGGCCTTTGAGGAGTCGATCCGCCTAAAGAACCAGTTTCGAGCCCTGGACGAGGATGAGGTCGAGTTCCTTGACTCTTTGCTTGAGTCCACCCGAGCGAAGGAGGCCGCTATCAAGAGGGAAACAGCCGAGCAGCTGGCCGCATTTCAGCGTCAACGCGAGGAGGCGGACCGGGCCCTACTGGAAAGCGCTACGTCCGGCGAGAATCATAATCCTGCTGGTGGGGAAGAGGAGCAATGGACCATCTCAGGACGGAAGAGGAAGCGCAGCAAGAAGGACCTGTTATTTCCCACCAAGGTGCGCAGGGTTTCTACTGCCGACACGGCCACCCCTTCGTCAGAGCGGAAGGTGAGCTTGGATGCTACGAGGCCTCCAGGAGGGGCTAGCAACCAAAAGGAGGAACTCGTGCCTCCTCCATCATCTACTTCGCCGCCATCGAAGATCCGTACAGATCCAAAGCCTTTGGAAGATACTCCACCAGCTCCTCAAAAGCGTGAAGAGAATCATCATATGCCACATGAACAAGGTAAAAAGTCACCAGACAGGAAGGAATCGGAATTAAAAGCTGCACCTCCTCCGCCATCCCTCGGGCTCGTTGCCTATAGCTCCGATGAAGAATGACGGAATGAATCCTCCCTATCCCCTGGACACTAGAGTTTCCTCATCTATGAATTCCTTTACAGGAACGGTCCATAATATAATTCTCGCCCAGTGGCATAATGGATGCGATGAATTCAGGTTCGTCAAATCCAGTGTATTTGACCATCATCCCGGAGTCTGGTGTACAGTACAGACCAGTATATATAATTGAGAATTTTTGGAATGTGCATATTTCATAGAAGTTTGCTTTTATTTCTTCATGTGCAAGGCCCTTGAAGACAGTCTGTTATTTTCTTGACACGATATAACAAGACATTGAAGATGTGTCATCCTTATTGTCATCATTTGCACCTTTGCCGCAGCATCTCCAACTCTCCTGTCCTCTCTCACCTCACGTTTTCGCACAGTTGACGCATAGGCACGCTCTTGACTCATTCATAGTGAACAGCCACTCCTTCGCGCTTCCCTTCCTCCTCGGCCAGTTTACGCTCCAGGTCACGGGGAACGTAGTCGTCCTTCTTGACTCCGACGACCACCCATGGTGAGTTGGAGAAGAGATAGTTCATCTCCTCGAGGGGCAATTTGGATGTCTCGGGTAGGAACAGCCAGAAAAACAGCGCGTTGGTAAAATTACAGATGATGAATAGGAAGTAATATCGGTACCGGACATTGGTCATGGCGATCGGAGTCACTTGGCCGATCATGGTGTTGAACGCAAACGAGGTCATGGTGGCAATAGAGACGCCCTTGGCGCGCGTCCGCATGTCAAAGACCTCGGCGGGGATGATCCATGAGAGAGGGCCACACGTGGCGGAGAAGGAGAAGTTGTACAGCCAAGTCATGATGATAAAACCCCAGTGGGCTCCGGTGTTGCTGACCTCGGGTGGGAACAGCGCCAACAGGATGCAGGCGATGATGAAGGTCACCATGTTACCCAGATTGCCGATGATGAGGGGCCACCGGCGGCCCAAACGATCGATGAACATCATGCAGCAGAACTCTCCCAGCAGGGCGATCACCGTGTTGATGGCCTGGTATCGCAGCGTGTCGTCGCCCTTGATGCCAATCTGATTGAAGATTTCGATAGAGTAATACCTGTGCGATGGGTGGAAGAATCAGCTTCATTGATTCTTCAAACGCATTACCATGTGTCCTTTCTTTCGCTTCTCTCTGAGGAGCTTCTGGGTGAATCCTGGGAGTCGGGTTCTTACTGGATAGCGGACACGCCGGTCATCTGGACTGATGCCTGCAAGGCGCAGCACAGGAAAAGACGCCTAAATGCTGGCCGAGAAGTGAACAGCTCGATATAGGACTTGGCCTCGTGCTCATGCTCGTACATGATACTTTCTTGGATCTGATTGAATTCGGCTCGAACCCAAGGATCATTTTCGTTTCCGTGAGCGTGCAGCTTCGCAAGAACTTGGAGGCCCTCTGCTTCACGGCCATGATCGATGAGCCAACGGGGAGACTGTGTCCATTATCAGTATCTCATCTCCACTTCAGCTAAGTTTGGTCCTGGGGAAATGGTTTACCTCAGGAAACAACAAAATCAGGAGACCCAGGAAAACTGCTGGGATGATCTGAATCCCCAGAGATACCCGCCACTGAGCGCTGTTGGTCGGGTCGAAGCCAATGTAGGTACCGTAGCTTATCCAGGCTGCACACAGCGATCCAACCCCAAGCATGAATTGCTGCAGCGCAGTCACCCGTCCTCGGATGCTGGGGTGGCACCTGGATCAATGTCAGCGAGATGCTACAATTTATGTCATACCTGGAAGTATGACTGATCTTTTTGAAAGATATACTTACAATTCGGCTTGGTAGGGCGGGATAATCATTGTGAGAACTCCAGCACTGCGATATCTGTTAGTTAAACTCTGTGTCCGTGGTTCTCGCAGTTCTCGGGGCTGTCACTCACGCGAATCCGGCAAAGAATCTCCCACTATACAGATACCCAAGTGTCTGTGCTCCGGTCTGCAGGCCTCCTCCCAGACAGAAGATCAGGGACCCGAGAGAGATCGTCCATCGTCGGCCCAGATAGTCACCAGCCGGTCCAGCTAAGGCAGCGCCAAAAAAGGCACCTGTGGTGAACATCGACACCACGAGTCCACTTGGAATCGGGGTGATCAGTCAACTCATTGCACGGAGTACTTTTTGTTTCTCGCGTATCACCTACCTTTGCGTGTCATTTACAGCGAATTTGGCTGCAAAGGACTGGCAAGCGATCACTTCTGCAATGACACCCAGATCATCTATGAAAATCCTTCATATCAGCACCTGCCAGAACTTCCTGCCTCTCCAAACTCCGGTTTTGCTCATGTTCAAGGACCGAAAACATAACGTACATCCAAAGAGGAATGACCCGAGGGAAGCGAAGGTGCCTACCAGGAACTGTTCCAGTGCTTCGTCAGTCTAACCCTCTTTGTTGGATCTAGAAGCGATCTTCGGGTGACTTACCTGATACCACTTTGGAGGGAGAGGCATGATTCTGAGAGCTGCGATCTTGCGATTGTAGATTGGAACCACAAACTCTATAATTAACCTTGAGAGAAGTATATTCCAAGCTCTCCATGAAAGGCCATCGAGGAGGCTATTTAAGCCCCCAGTTCATGAGCAGAATCCCCGCTGCTTCTTGCATTTCGAGGTGCCTTCTAGACCCCTAACTGTGGGGGAGTCGCGTGGCATGTTCCTACTCTCCAAACCCCATATTGGATTTGGCGTTTGCACGACCCCGACCAATACTACCCCGGAATATCTGATAACAGATACATGCAACTGATGCAACTGATCATCGCTGTGCGAATTGTCCGCCGGAAATTTACCCCATTGGCACATTCACCACGTTGCGGAGGCGGGGGCAGGACACCTTGTGGAGTGTGTGGGGAACCAATACATTCCCTGGAGATATTCGATCCCCTCATTCCGGACTGTCATTCATGGAATAATCAAACCTGTTACTGACAATGCCACCAATTGGATCCAGCAATGTTCTGCGGAGCTGGCAACCGGCTCGATTCTCGTCTCACCGACCGAGTAATGCGCTACTCCATGAGTTTAATTCTAAATTGGAGCTCCTGTTCTCCTGAGTCATGAACTATGAAGACAACGTTCTGAGGTGGGGCCGATAACAGATCTCTCAGCCGGCCAACAAGAGAGACGCTCAATCTCGGCTTTCGCTGACGTTTCGGGAAAAATACCGAGTCGCAAGCATATATCAATCAATTCTCCAGGCGTGCAGCTGTTCTTCCGGATAATATAACGAGAACTTTTGAGAATTCTACTTGGCAAAAGTTCTATTCAGCAAAATGACGACATTCACCAAGATCAGTGATGACGAGACGCCCACCATCTCAATCCACCCGTCCATGCGTCTGTCCAAGATCAATCCCAACATCTACTCGGGGTTTACAGAGTATGTAGGAAGTCAAGGAAAGAAACATATTTGCGGATTTTAGTTCACCAGTAGGTTCACCCGCTGACTGATACCGTTCATTTACCAGGCATATGGGACGATGCATCTACGGAGGCATCTATGATCCCGGAAATCCCCTGTCGGACGAGAATGGCTTTCGAAAGGATGTTCTGGAGGCTCTGAAGGAGCTCAATATCCCTGTGGTTCGGTATCCCGGGGGAAACTTTGTCGCTACGTATCACTGGCTAGATGGAGTTGGCCCGAAAGATCAGCGACCGGCGAGGTATGCAAACTTCTGCCTTCTAAGTTCATTTCTTTTTTTTTTGACTGTCAAGCTAACAAATACGAACAATTGAACAGACCCGAGTTGGCCTGGCTGGGGACCGAGACTAATCAATTCGGTACTGACGAGTTCTTAAAATGGTGTGAGCTTCTCGGCGCGGAGCCGTATTTTTGCTTGAACTTTGGAACAGGTGCCTATGTCCCTGACCCTGTCGCTGAAAAGGGGCAAACTAAACCATTGGATTGATTTTAGGAACTCTCGATGAAGGTAACACTACTCAATAGTTGTCTTGTGATACCAGCACCAGATGAGGTTGACACTTCTCAGCAATGGCATGGGTCGAGTACTGCAATGGGACGGGAAACACCTACTATGCCAACCTGCGGAGGAAAAATGGTCGGGAGAAGCCTTACAATGTATGGTCAAGTCACCATTTTGGTATTCGTTTTTGAATGCTAATATCTCTTGATTTCAGGTTAAATACTGGGCTCTGGGTAACGAGACATGGGGCCCGTGGCAAGTTGAACAGATGACCAAGGAAGCTTATGCCTACAAGGCGTATCAATGGGCCAAAGGTGCGTTGACAATTTGCACATCCATGCGTTTACATATATACATATCTAACACATGTACAGCTCTGAAGTTACTCGATCCAAATCTGGTCCTCATTCTTTGCGGCCAGGATGGCACCGCATCGTGGGACTACTACACCCTCAAACACTGCTTGCTGCCAACGAAGGCTACTCTAAACAGCAACCCGCGTCCCCTTATTGACATGCACAGTATTCACATGTACACCGCGTCGTCCAAGCATTTGCCGAACGCAACCGCACCGTTGGCCGCAGAGCGTGCGATCGAGATTACATCCTCCCTGATCGACCTGGCTCGGATCGAAAACAGGGTGCCTCCGGACGAGCCACGACCGACGATCTGCTTCGACGAGTGGAACGTCTGGGATCCCCGACGTGCCGAGGGCTACAAAGGCGCCGAGGAGAGTTACACTCTGTCCGACGCGTTGGCGGTCGGCGTTTTCCTCAACGTATTTGTCCGCAAAAGTCGCGACCTGGGGATGGCGTGCATCGCGCAAAGCGTCAATGTCATCTCGCCGCTCATGACGACCAAGGATGGCATCATCAAGCAGACGACGTGGTGGCCGCTATGGCTCTTCTCCCGATTCATGCGTGGCTGGACCATCGGTACACACGTTTCGTGCGGCGCATACGAGGGCGAAACGTCGCCCGAGTGGCTGCGCGGCGTCAAGGACACGCCCTGGCTAGACGTCAGCGCGGCATTGGGTGACGATGGCTTTGTGAACGTCGTTGTCATCAACATTCATGAGACGCGAGACTTCGAGACCAACGTCGAGGGTGTCAGTGGCGGTCCTGTCAACGTCTACACGGTCACGGGGGCGGATGTCACTGTGACCAATGTGAAGGGGAAGCAAGAGGTGGGCGTTCAGGAGAGTACATGGGATGGGAAGGGCAGTTATGTGTTTCCGAAACATTCTCTGACGCTGTTGAGATGGAAGGCGGAATGAGGGCTCCACATGCATTCTTAGATTTTATGGGATATTTTTTTTCGTATCCATAGAGGGGATAGAATGGATAGAATATAAGCTTTTTTTTTGAATCAGAAATATCAAGAAAAGAAATGCTGAGCTGTGGTTTATTTTGTCCTGAAATCTGCAATTACCTCTTGGTCCTGAATTACCTGGCTTATTTGTACATACAGTAGGATTATTTATACTATTAAACAAAAAACCACCATTCTTTATAAGTCATCTTCACTGCAAGCCAATTGATTTCTCTCAGAAGTACCTTCTAATAAGGAAACAAAAATTGTAAAAAAAAAAGACAGAGGGAGAGAGACAAGAAACTACAAGAAATCACAAGTTCTCATTATTATCCCCCTATGTAGAGGCGTACAATACATCTGGCAACATCCTGCATTCACACATATCTATATCCTTTATTCCAGTCTTCAGAAGGACGTAAGATGATTCGCAAGCATGCTATGGCAAAAATGAAAAGTCATTTGAAACGTGAATATACAAACTGTAAATAGAAGTTCCATTTCAGGTTTAGCGTATGCACAGACTCACGTGACATGACATCGGGCATTGGAAGTTTCGACTCTTTCTATCTTTCGCCACCCGACGGGCGTCGAAGCACTACATACATACATGCCACTATCCATCGCTGGCCATTATCATCGTCGCCATCACTGTCGACTCATCACTGCCAGCATTCGGCATTACATACACAACTGAGGGAACGAGGCTCAGTTTTCTCTGGCGCATCGATGGATATGAATTAGCTCGCGCTACATAACAATCCATCTCGTGCTCACTGCTGGACTCTCCGAAGTAATACTCACATCTCAAACCTAGTTGGCCTGCAACAATGGCTCGCCACGGGGATACTCGCTCACCATCACCTGTAGGCAGCACCTATTCGTCCAAACGAAGCCGGAGAGATGAAGACCGTTACGAGAGGGGCAGACACGACGATGGGAGGAGTTATCGTCGGTCACGCAGTCCGGAGGTACGTGCACGCCGTGGGTCGATCGACGACGATGCACCGCTCACAAGACTCTCATTGCAGAGACGATACCGTGATCGCGACCGAGATCGTGACCGAGACCGGGATTCCTACCGGAGACGTGATCGATCGCTAGATAGGCGCGATCGGGATGACTATGACTACCGTGACGACGATGTCTACAGACCCAGCAGGCGGGACCGCTCCAGGGATCGTCGGCGTTCCAGGGACCGGGATGGACGGGACTATCGACGCAGAAGTCGTGACAGAGACTGGAGTCGTGATAGAGACAACCGAAGCAGGCGAGATGACTCCCGCGACCGGGCTCGGAGGCGGAGAGACGATTCTACTGACTCGAGGCGCAAGTCTAGCAGAGATCGTGCTTCCCCGGACTCAAGGTCCCGAGAGGTGCGTAATAGCGCTATTACACAGCCTGGCTCTCGCATTACGACTGACTTTGTTACACAGGCCCCGAAGGTATCGACGCCGGCCCCTGCAGCCCAGACAGACGAAGAGAAGAAAGCGGAACGACTGGCCAAATTGGAGGCCTGGAAGCAGAAACAGGCAGCGGAGCGGGAACGCAAACAACGAGAACTCGCTGCATCCGGCGGCGCACGGAACATTTTGGAAGAGATAGACAAGAGATCCCGGTTGTCGCCCGCTGTTGCTTCTCCCCAATCCCC
Organism: Rasamsonia byssochlamydoides; assembly: GCF_041956645.1. Classification (NCBI taxonomy): domain Eukaryota; kingdom Fungi; phylum Ascomycota; class Eurotiomycetes; order Eurotiales; family Trichocomaceae; genus Rasamsonia; species Rasamsonia byssochlamydoides. Next base: position 279,743 of record NW_027192413.1, on the reverse strand, counting down.
AGCTCCTCCGTCTCAGGAGGCTGCTCCCGCCGAGTATGCTGGGAAATTCGACCCAAAGGCCATTGCGAAGAAGGCCACTGCCCCTTCGACAGGGCCGTCTCTACTGGGCAAGGACGTTGCGGTCCCTGATTCTGCTAAATCCAATGGAGTACCCAAGGCTAACAATGTCTCAGCTGTGGAGAGCAAGTCTTCTGGTGAGTTAACAGGTCCTGCAAGTTTTCTCGCCAGTTCACCAGCTAATGCTTATGATCTAGCTGCTCCGTTGAAAGCGCACGGCAATGTCGGCAGCTTCGGACTAGGGTCCAAGGCTGTTGCTGATACCGATAAACCTTCTGCGCAGCGGACATTGGGTTTCGGAGAGGAAGAGTCTACACGAAAGAAACTGGAAAGACTACCAACGCCGCCACTTGACGACGGCAAAGACGCTACAGCTGACGGGGCGGTTGAAGACGACGAATCGGACGTTGACATGCAGGATGGCGGCACAGAGGAAGAAAATGCTGCTGCTGCTCGGGCGGCGGCAGAGAAGCGAGAAGAACGCCTGCAAAGCCAACAGGCCGCGCTCAGTGCTGACGTAGACGGCGACGTCGCCATGGCTGAAGCGCCAAAACAGGACGCCGTAGCTGGGCAGCAGACAGTAGCAGAAGAAGAGATGGACCCGCTTGATGCCTTTATGTCCGGATTAGCTGACACTGCCCCCGCCAAGAGGACCAATGGCACGAAGTTCACGAAATCCAAACAGCAGCAGCCAGAGGCTATCTTTGGTGATGAAGACGACATTGACATGAGTGCCGTTGGCGAGGGTGATGCCGAAGACTTCCTCGCTCTGGCAAACAAAAAGAAGAAAAAGGACATCCCAACTGTTGATCACTCCAAGATCGATTATGAGCCGTTCCGAAAAAGCTTCTATACCGAACCTGCTGATCTTGCTGAGATGACGGATGAAGAAGTGGCGAATCTGAGACTCGAGCTCGATGGCATCAAAGTACGTGGACTCGATGTGCCCAAACCAATCCTCAAGTGGTCGCAATGCGGGTTAGGTGTGCAGACACTGGATGTGATCCGCAAACTTGGTTATGAGAAACCCACCGCCATCCAGTCTCAGGCGCTTCCTGCCATCATGTCAGGCCGAGATGTTATAGGTGTAGCCAAAACTGGGTCTGGCAAGACTATTGCTTTTCTTCTTCCTATGTTCCGACATATCAAAGACCAGAGACCTTTGGAGAACATGGAAGGCCCTATCGGTTTGATCATGACGCCAACTCGAGAACTGGCGACGCAGATCCACAGAGACTGTAAGCCATTCTTGAAGGCGTTGGGTCTTCGAGCTGTGTGTGCATATGGCGGTGCGCCAATCAAGGATCAGATTGCCGAGTTGAAGCGCGGAGCAGAAATTGTTGTCTGCACGCCCGGACGAATGATCGATCTCCTGGCTGCAAACCAGGGAAGAGTCACGAATCTGCGAAGAGTGACCTATGTCGTGCTTGATGAGGCCGATCGGATGTTTGATATGGGATTTGAGCCCCAGGTGATGAAGATCATGGCGAACATCCGACCGACGCGCCAGACTGTTCTCTTCTCAGCGACGTTCCCTCGCAACATGGAAGCTCTTGCGCGCAAGACTCTGACTAAACCTGTGGAAATCATCGTCGGTGGTAAGAGCGTGGTTGCGCCAGAGATCACACAGATCGTCGAGGTGAGAAGCGAGGATACGAAGTTTGTGCGCCTGCTGGAATTGCTGGGCAACCTCTACTCGGATGAAGCGAATGAGGACGCGCGGACTCTGATCTTCGTTGACCGCCAAGAGGCTGCTGACAGTCTTCTTCGTGAGCTGATGCGCAAGGGTTATCCTTGCATGTCGATCCACGGAGGCAAAGATCAGGTCGATCGAGACTCCACTATTGATGATTTCAAGGCAGGTATCTTCCCCGTCTTGATTGCGACCTCCGTCGCCGCTCGTGGGCTGGATGTGAAGCAGCTCAAGCTCGTGGTGAATTATGACGCCCCCAATCATCTGGAGGATTACGTCCATCGTGCAGGACGGACCGGACGTGCCGGAAATAAGGGCACGGCGGTTACCTTCTTGACGGAAGAGCAGGAGCGATACGCGGTTGATATTGCCAAAGCGTTGAGGCAGAGCGGCCAGCCGGTTCCGGAGCCCGTTCAGAAGATGGTTGATTCCTTCATGGAGAAGGTGAAGGCCGGTAAAGAGAAGGCGGGTGGATCAGGCTTTGGTGGTAAAGGCCTGGAGCGGCTGGATCAGGAACGAGACGCTGCACGGAACCGGGAGCGCAAGACGTTCCGGACAGGCGAGGAAGGCGAGGAAGAAGAACCGGAAGAGAAGACGGACAAGGGAGAAGACATCTTTGCCAAGGCAGCCTCGGCTGTACAGCCTTCTGCGGCTCCGACGGTCAACCTCCCGGACAAGATTACCGTGCACAAGACGGAGAGGCCGGCGCCACGGGTGACGAACCCGAACGACCCTCTGGCCAAGGTTGGTTCTGCGGTGGCGGATATCCACGCTCGGTTGAACCGTGCCGGCGTGATGAGAACGGGAGTTCCCATCGACAACAAGGGGCCGGACGCGGGTGCATTCCATGCAACGCTTGAAATCAACGACTTTCCTCGTAAGTTCCCCTGTTTCATTCTTCATATATACATTACAGTTTACTGACTCTTTCTACAGAAAAAGCTCGTTGGGCCGTCACCAACCGCACGAACGTGGCCAAGATCCTGGAAGCGACAGGAACATCCATCACGACCAAGGGCAGCTACTACCCGCCAGGCAAGGAGCCTGGACCCGGCGACAACCCCAAGCTGTACATTCTCGTTGAAGGTGACACGGAGCTGGTGGTCACCAACGCGATGCGCGAGCTCATGCGTCTGTTGAAGGAGGGCACGCTTGCGGCGGCTGATAGCGAGGCCCGCGCGCCGGTTAGTGGCAGGTATAATGTTGTTTAAGTAGTAACCTGTTGAACGAACGATAAATAAGTAATCTTCTCAATGATGAATATCTGTCAGTGGACTCAGTATGAAGTATGTGTGTATATAGGGTTATACCTGTAGGGTTAGTAATAATGTATGTAGTCTGACCTAGCTACCTACCTACTAACGTGGGTATCTATGTACCTACCAGCCGGTTATGTGTTATCCACGAGCATGCTGTAGGTATCTATCTCTCTTTCTCTCTCTCTTCCCCCCCTCCGCGGCCGCCCCCCCTCTCCCTCCTTGAAACGCATTCATTTCATGCATCCTAGTATGTACTTTCTACACCGAGTATCCACAGAATACCTATAGGTATATATATTTATATAGACAAGAGACTTTGATATCATCATCAGCAGCAGCAGCAGACACGGACGCAGACGCAAACACACAGTCGTGAATGATGAACACTGTCGATGAAGACGATAAATAAAATAAAAAACGATTAAATTTTTGATCGGAATCGGACTAGAAACTCCTAGTTTATTATGACAATGACGGAAAAAAAAAGAAACATGGCCGATCAACTTCCTCCTTTCTTTCCTTTTTTTTGTCTTTGGGTATTTTTTTAATTTAATAAATGCTTGGTTCATGGATGAGATATATCGATCACTACCACCTAAGTAGGTAGGTAGGTAGGTAGGTAGGACTTCTTAGAAAGGCGCGCGGACACCCTTATTTTATTTGACTGACTGACTGACTGACTGGGATCAGATAGATGGTATAGATGGTATATATAACGAGGTCTATTAGAACGTTCTGGAGTAGGTAGGTAGGTAGGAGGCTTTTTTTCATTTTCATTTCTTTTTCCTTTCAGCTCTCGTTTCGTTTCGCTTCATTTCATTTCAATCCATTCCATTCCATTTCTATATTACATTATAATCCAGCCTGCAAGACAACCAGATAAACAAACAGACTGAATTGGAAAATACTCCATAAATCCGGGTATATTCATGTTTTTCGTCTTTCGTTTTTTCGTCTCTTGGGCAATAGCAAGAGATGAATCATTCGTTTCTGTCATGCATGCGTACATGCATGCAGATAGCCTCGTCAGCAAGCAAAAAAGAAAGCCATCCTGCTTCTAAAACCCCACTCCCGTCTACTTCTTCCCGATTGGCGGCTGTTACCAGCCAACTACCTGATTAAGATGCAGTTTCCACGGATGGAGGAAAAGGGAATTGATCGATAGTCGGTGATGATGATGATGATGATGATGATGACACGGCGGGGCTGTTGAGTTTGTGTGTGGTCTTTTGGTGGCGTTTGAGCTGGTCTGATGAAGTAGACATACATGTTAGGATGCCGACAAGTGATTAAATGGTCGAAAAGGACTACTTACCAGGACGAGTGAAGCTTTTGGAACAGCCAGGAAAATTGCATTTATGTTTGCGTTCGCCATGCGCTATTCTGGTCAGTGATCGACATGAAAATAAACAGCCAACAGATACGTACTTAATTTGTGGCTCGACATATTGGATGACTATCAAGTTGTCAGTAGACGATACTAGACCAGGATTAACTGAGTGACTTACATCGCCGGTCTGGAAATTGCACCCTGGAAAAGTACACTTAAATGGCTTTTCACCGGTATGTGTACGGGAATGTGTTTCTGCGCTGTTAGCCTAGCCTAGCAATAAGTTGGACAGACATACTGAGCTCACTGCTGTCGGTAAACGCTTTCCCGCACTCTTTGCATTTGTAGGGCTTTTCGCCGCGATGGCTTCGCTCATGTCTTTCGAGCGTCGCCTGTCTCGCAAACGGCTTCCCACAGACGGAGCATTTAAAGCTTTTGTCTGCATAAGCGATCAGTCAGAGATGTGCACATTGATCCAGGGGTCTACAGACATACAATTACTATGGGTTAAAAAGTGTCCCTGCAACTTGGACTTTTGAGAGAACGGCTCGTCCGGCCGATGACAGCCTTCCCATCGACAGTAATACCCATAACCCTTCGCTCCATCAATAGGAACCATGTGCTCCGAGACCAGGTGTTGTTGCAGACCACTGGCATCCGCAAAGAAGGCCCCACAGACCGATTTCATCCCACCCCGGTCCAGCGTCCATCGGCACACGTGCTCATCGTCGTCGGCCAACGCAGTCGTCGGGCTCGTCAAAATCGAAGACGCACCGCCATCCAGCGGCGGTGGAGTCTCGACGGGACTCGACAGGAGATGAGAGCTGTCGCTGCACCGGGAATGCCGTGCGTAGTGGGAAACTCGGTGTTGCGCGTGGTTGTGGACATGACGGTGGACGCGGCCTTGCGACTGCGCCCGAGAGAATTGATGTAGCCCGGTATCGCCTGAGTTTCTGAGATAGCAACCGAGATGCTGATACCCAGCATCTGAGCAAGAAGGGGCGCCGTTGCCTAGGAAGCAGGGCAGCTTCTCGAAGCTGCCGCCATTCGGCGGCTGATTCTGGATCGCATGCCCCTGGTGAACATTGTTAAAACCAGGGGCAGCTCCGAGCATATCATACATATCAACATTAGTTAGGTCCGTGTTGCTGGAGTAGGCAGGGCTCCAGAGTCCGACAGTATCTTTAGAAAATCCATGACATGCGTTATGAGAAGGATGGTTATTGATATGACGGATTGGAGGAGAGAAGGCAAATTGTGCGTCGGGGGTTTGTTCAACAGAACTGTTGGGGAATTGCGTTTGCGCGTCACTGGGTTGAGGGTTGTTATTTTGCTCCCCCGACGTAGGCAAGAATGCCGAGGTGTCCCAACTCAGGGTGGCATCCTCAGCCAGAAAGTCGGCAATGCTCTGGTCCACGCTTTGCGCGTCGCTGAAACAGTTCTTATCGAAGCAAATGGGTCCCGTGTTCCCACAGTTGACGTCGTCGCAGTGCGATTCGGAGCAGACGGTGGAATTGTCGCAGTCGACGAAGCCATCGCAGACGGAGGAGCAGTTCAGCGAGCAATTGTCGACTTTGCAGCAGGGGTCCTCCATGCCGCAACTGGTGCTGGGAGCGTGGTGCTCGTCGTGACAGGTCCATTGATCAAAGGACATCTTTCCGGGAACGTCATCAAAAGCCTCCCAATGGCAGTCCAGGCAGAAGTCGCCCAGCTCTCGCTGAGACATGAAGGGCGAATGCCCTTTGGGAATCTAGTTCCCCGGTGTGGATAGGAATGTGGAAGCGGTTAATATGAGACACGTGATTTTCTACTATAAATCGAAGACGTCAGTCCAGATATCCTGTGACGACACGAAGAACCCCGCTTACCACTGACCTGAAAAATCAAAAGAATGATCGACAAGGAGGAGAAAGAAGGAACTGTCGATACTGACTACCAGAAACGCAGATCAAAACACGAGAACACGAGGGGACAGTGGTGGAAGGAGCATTCGGCGTGAGGGAGATGGGGACCTTGGTGGTTAGCCGTTATCTGGCACGGCGAATGGCTGCTCGCCCAATCGTAAGACGGCCGCGGCTTCCATCTTCCGCAGCATCGTCAGAGCCCGGTCATCGACGATATCATCCGTGCCTCTTCTGCACCTGCTTGCTGCAGGCGTCTGCTTCATTCGAATTGAATAGGTATCTACAGAGTAGTGCTGCAGACCGATCTCGATGCAGGATCTGCCGGGCGGTGTGGCAGTCGCTAGTCGCACAATCCCCTGGCGGAGGACTATCGATTAGCTCCCTGATCGCCCGCTAATCATGACTGCTTGACTTGACCTGTCAGCATTCACCTGCCATTGTCCAGTGCTTTTTCTTTTTGTTCTTTCAATAAACCAATAGAAAAATAGCTGCAATGCCTCCTGTCGACATTCTCGTGAAATTAGGTAGCTCTTTCCTAATCAAGTTCCAACTCCCTCATTTGGGTTAGTTGAGGCTTCCTTCCTAGTCGGGTTAGACCTAGTAGGTAGTTCTTGCCAAGAATGGAGAGAGAGCGGCTATCTAATCCGATAGAGCAGGATGCAAGGGATGCTGTACAGTCAGTTGAACACAATAATATTATAATAATGAGAAGAACGGTTTAGGTAATGATCCATTGACTTCGTTGACACGTACTCTGCATGCTTGTTGTTTCTATCCATCGAGTCTGGACGAGTCTTGTTGAACCATATTTCAGCCTTGGCGGGGCGCTTTCAGCTCTCCGCCACGCCACGTGCCACTGCGGCTGTGCTATCACCACCCACCTCGCCTCATCGCTCTCCATCGTCCGTTCTGTTCCTGCATCCGAGTGCAGGCTGTGTGGGTGACACGGTGTGGGGATGTAATTGAGACTCGACTCACTTTGCTGCTACTACTGCTGCTGTTTCGCTTTTAATCGTGCTGGCACGTCTCTGATCTACCTATTCCCCGCACCTTCCCGCCCATGGCCGTTGAAGAGTGACAGCCTGTCCATCTACATCTACACTCTACTAGACATGGGAAACATCTGCTCGAGATCGGCCAACCAAGATCCCTTCTCCCAACCCGGTCGCGTCCTTGGATCGTCCGCGCCGTCCGCGCCGTCCGCGCCATCCGATCAGGGACCTGCTCGTGCCCCCGTCCCACGAAATGTCGCCTCCAAAGGCCCCGGGAGGACGCTTGGCGGTGGCGCGCCCTCGGGAGATGGCAGCGATGCCAGAAGCAAAGCCGCGGAGGCTGCACAGGTAAGTCGCAGTGGCATGGGACAGTCACAAGATACCGTACGAGATCTGGATACTGACGTGGCTTGCTAGAAACGAGCGGAAGCCCTGCATGCTTCGAGTCGCGGCAAGCTGAGCAGCCAGCTGGCAGCGCAGAAGGCCCAGACCCACGCGCAGACCTTGAACGAGGCCAGCAAGGCGGAGAGGGCTGCGAGGGATGCCGATCGCGCGGAGCAAGCCAGACGATGGGCTTGAGGCATCTCTTCAGGATTGTGCAACCAGAGAAGTACTGGATATTCACTATCCTGCCCGTTGAAGGCAGGAGTCTTTATGAATTACAGAGGGATTCTGCGATTCCCCTTTCACCGTTGTCCTTTCTTTCCGTCTCAACTGCATGGCTGGAGTTGTGGAAATATAATGAACGCTCGTCTGTCCTACTTGCTGACGAACTTTCTTCATTGTCCTCGCAACAGCTTGAATATATAACACTACCAAGGACTGAAAAATACACCTACCCACCTACCTATACATGCTGAAAACTGGCTCCTATGAGTGAGATGGTTCTTGAAAATGCATTGTCATTGTCCCGGAATGTACATACGTTGACTTTAACTATTAAGTACCTGAGTTCTTACAGCCAGGTTTCATAAGTTTAACCATGTTTCCCGCAAAACCTGCATATTTTCGACCCAGTATATTCCAAAAAAAAGTATATATAAAGGGCAATTTTAAAATGGATTTCTAGTTAGAAAATTAGTCAAATTGCCTTTTTCTTATACAGAAAATTTCTTCACCTAAAGCCTATTTGTTGCAGACTCGGCCAAAAAGAGGCACCATGACCCCAGCTTCTCGGTGAATCCGAACCAGGTATCGGCTGCGCCAACACTATTTATTATAACTATCGTTTTAACAATAAGTCTATATAAATGGTAAAATTTCCTAAAAACAATTAATTATAGCGGGAAATGAACCCTGTAAATATTAATTCTTTTAGCTGAAAATAATACATTACATTACTTCAATAGACAGGAATATTTTTTTTATTAAGACCAAAAGATTTATTAAATTTTGTTTTAATTATTCATTCTAATAGGTAATAATTTTAATAAAACCTGTTTTTGAGAATATGGTCAAAAATCTTACAATTGCAATCATTTAATTAAAAAGTTTATATACGATGAATTCGGATTTACTTTTTTCCTAATTAAGAACATATTCTTTTTTCCTTTTTTTTTTCTAACACCATAGACTTTTGTCGAGAAAGAGAATTTCTTTCAAAATATGCAGGTTTTTTTTTTTGCAGTCTAAACCTATCTATAACCTGATGTTGTAGTGGAGAAATAATAATATAAAGTCCATATTTTGGAAAAGAACCATTTGAGGAAGGTGACGTCTCCTATGAAAAAAACTATAGAAACCGATGTGTCCATATTAGAATTAGAGGTTTTCTATAGGAACTGACGTTTCCCAATATTTCTCAAAGAATTAGCGTTTATTATTAGTGGCTAACTGTCCAATGACTGTTATATAACCGTTTCATTATAATACCAGCGTTCGCTATAGTAAAAATAGTCAGTATTAGACCTCGAAAAAAAACCGTCAAACGGTTTCTAAACTGCCTCCGGTAGGGAACCCGGCCGAGAAATAGAAGCAGAACCAGAAACCGCGGCTTGCTTGTTAGCTTGCTTACTTCCCGTCAGGCCAGTTTGAAATGTGGAATGCACGCCCATAATCACCGATGGTGGCGCCTGGACGAGATTCGAACAAAAACACGATCGGAGATTTGTTCGGCCAGAAATAAAATCTGGTCACGATCACTGATGTTATGCACATACACACATACTCCGTACATACATACTTAGGTAGGTAGAACTAGACAGTTCCTGTACTGTAGTACACACCTCCGGGAGACAAAGTTATATTAACCTCCATATAGATAGGTATTAACCAGAACTAGACCGAACCTTATTAATATGAGATAGGGTTAAATTCTCTACCTACGTGGGTAATTTGTCTGATGATATCCAGTTTATCAAGTCAGTCCTCGTTTATTCTCTAGTATAGGAACCATACATTCCGAGCACTTCTTTTCAGCTATTGGCATATTCTTCTTCTATCAACTATGAACTAATGGTGTTCTCTCCCTCCCTCCCTCCCACTCACCCTCCCTCCCTCTCTCTCTCTTTCCTTTTTTCCTGCCCTTTTCACCCTTTTTAACCCTTTTTTTTTTTAAAAAAATTCCCTTTTACCCTTAGCTAACCATGACACTAACTATACAGAGTAATAAGTCCATATTAATATCTCACCCCATGTCGCCAAGTGATAACGAAAATATTCATTCAAATTAGCACATTCACAGATATCTACCCACCTACCTATCTAGTTAAGTAAGTAACCATCTAACTATTGGCCAAAATAAAGTTCTTACTTCCTACCTACCTACCTACCTACTTAATTAGGTAACTACCCCTAATTCTAATCCTCTGGCCATCACATCCATGCACCCATGTGTGTGCACATGCAATTTAACAAAATCATAGTATAGAAGTAGATGCATGTATATGCCAAGGCGCTACCTACCCATCCACCAACCTCCCTACCTTCCTAGGTAGCTAATTTAAATTAATATACAGAGCAATTCGAACATTTCATTCTCAGCTGCCAAGACAAGTCAAGCAAAGCAACGCCAAGCCAAGCCATGCCAAAGGGCAAAGGCTTTGCTTCATTTCAAGATTGTCTTGTGCCATTCTTTTTTTTCGACGGTCATGGGTGCGTGATTTTGGCCGGCCATTTTCGGGGGATCCGATAGATACTTTTTTTTTTTGAAGTTTCTTCTTCGGAGAAAAATGAAACAAAATGAAAAAAAAAAGAATGTGATGCGTTCTATACCCGTCTTCCCGTCTTCTTGTCTTGCATCGCATTACAACACCTGTAAATGTCAAGAGGCTGGAGATACAGTATGACGCGTTTTACGCGTAGGAGATGGGGGGCTTAGGGCTTGGCGGGGCTTGGCCCTCTTCTCTTTTTCTTTTTTTAGGGCTAACGGGACTGTTTCCGGGTGAGGCGCACGTCACTTGCACCTTAATATACCTTAATACTATAACTATAGCTTAATACTGAGTGCAGGGTATTAACGAATCCAAGCTTTGACTTGGGAGCGGGATGGGATTTTTTTATTGCTAATGATACTAATGGTGTTAATGCATAATTTTTTCCTGATCTAGCCTAGGGATAGTAGTGCTACTGATCACACTCGATTTATTGCTAGCTAGAATGCGGGCAGAGAACTAAACGAGTGACTGGTACGATACGGTTAGATGTAAATCATAGCAAATGAGAATCGAATCTGGTGACATGGTTCAATTCATATCCGTCAATCAATCCATGCCTCGTCTTCCCCTCAGTTTTCTTGTCGACAAGCTGGAGATCCTCCTGAAACAACCAAGCTAGTTCGACGGCGGAGTCGTCCTCAACGCCACAGGGAAAACGCCCGCATCATTAGGGTCATCCGGATCCCACAGCAGCGTCCAGACGCCCTCGTTGGCAGTCGTCCCCGCAAAGAAAAGCGTCTCCCACGCGCCGGACGAGCTGACGACAAACACCGTCTTCCCGTAGAGTCTGAAGTCTGGGATGGTCTTGTTTTCTGTGGCTGTTTCGCCGGAGACGAAGCCCACTTGTCTCGAGGCGGATTCTGCGATGGGGATGGCCAGCATCTGGCTGGTGAATGTCGCGTTGGGCGACAGGGTCGTGTTGGGGTGGGCGATCCAGGTGGTGGAGGAGTTGGCGCTTTCGGTGACTGGATTTCATTCCGAGCTCAGTTCAGTTTATGATCATTGATATTGATCTCTGCAGGCTTGGATCTGATCTTACAGTAGATGCTCGTGAAAGTCGAGTTGTCAGTTGTATTCGCCACATAGGCATATCCTAGTTAGTTATCCCTATTAGTTGGATGGACTTGGCTGCAATTGGGGAAGCTCCACCCACCGTCTTGGTAGAGGAGGGGCAGGCCTCCCACAGCATCGCCGTACGCATACAGGTTGAAGGTTCTGGACGCCGCCTGAGGAGTGGAAGGAAAGAGGGCGGCTAAGACGCCGACGGAGAGAAAGAAGAACAAGTTCGACATCTTGGTAAAGACGAAAGAATGAAGTTCTTTTAATGAATGACAATAGGTGGTAAGTGATTGTTATATTGGATGTGTTTCTCAAGAGAATGGTTTGAAGTCCCTCTTATCTATGGGTGGAACTCCCTTTAACAGCCTTGGTGGTCCTGGGTATTAATGTTTGTTTCGCAGACCTGCTTACGACACGTCACGTCACTCATGAGACGGCTTCTATGAAGCAATGCAAGGTTATCCGTCAGGAACGCGTCGCAGCGTTTGTTCCTGAACGTGGCCACCCAATAAGGCCGCATGAGTTAAACATTTTTCCAGGACCCTAGATCTTATCTTACATAGTTCACTTGACAAAACATGCCAATATTACAAATCTCTGCTTTCTCAGATCTAGACCTCTTCCGATGCCGCGCTTGCTGCGGTCCACTCCCCTATATTTGATATTCTAATGCTGACGAAGGTGCTCAGCCCCTCTCAACTCATCGATCTCGATCAGCCATCGACCATCCAAGCTGCATGCAGACAGACCCTGTTTGACACGTTCAAGCATGGTATCTCGGGTTTCTTACGCTACTGGGTTAGACATATTCATGCAGATCTACCCCGGTGAATCTACTCCATCCCCAGGTAGATGGACTCCAATCGGAAGATAAACAATTCTGCCGGGGGAAATCCCCTTGTTGCGTTTGGTTTCAGCTTGTTTTTGAAGGGACTGGAGTTCCTCGCATGGAATGCATCCACGTGCCCTTTTTCTATGCGGGATAAATCTTCAACCTCTGATGATACATACGGAGGACTATCACAAGGGGTTTCGACAGCATAAATGTTTTCCCTAGCATACGTACATGTTTCCACCTTGTTAATGCTTGTGATAGTGGCGGCGTGTTGACGTACGTCTGTCGTGGCTGTCAAGTTTGAAATGTTGTGTCTGACTGCAGCTATTCATGCGACCAGGATGTTATCCTCTTCGAGACTGACTTGACGGGTAGTATATAAGAATTGACCTTGGTTCTTGATTCAAGACATGCTCCAGAGCCAACAAGGCCGTTCCTTTCCTTACTCTTGACTATATACGCTCTTTCATACGCGAGACTTCTTTACGGACCTCTTATTTTATATATACTCGTTTATATATACTTTACATCATTCTTTCGACAGTATATCCAGCATGAAACTCTGGTCTCTGCTAGCCATCCCCATCGCCATCGCTACGGCCACCCCTCTGGCCAAACGGGCTGCTTGCTCGGGGAATACTGCCACCGACAGAGCGTCCTGGTGCGACTACAGCACCGACACCAACTACTACAGTGTCACTCCTGACACTGGCGTCACTCGCGAATACTACTTCACCATCCAACAGGTGACAATCGCCCCCGATGGCTACGAGCGGATCGCCTACACAGTGAACGGGACCATCCCAGGCCCGACCATCGAAGCCGACTGGGGCGATACTGTCGTTGTCCACGTCACGAACAATCTGACTGAGGCTCGAAACGGCACCAGTATTCACTTCCATGGAATTCGGCAGTACTATACCAACCAGATGGACGGCGTGACTTCGATCACGCAGTGTCCTACGGCCCCCGGGGAGACCATCACCTACACATGGAGAGCCACCGAGTACGGCTCGTCCTGGTATCACTCGCACATCGGCCTGCAAGCCTGGGAGGGCGTCGTCGGTGGCATCGTCATCAACGGACCTGCAACAGCCAACTACGACGAGGACAAAGGCATCTTGTTCCTCTCGGACTGGAGCCATGCGACTGTTGACGAGCTGTATGACTCCGTCCTGGCGACTGGCCCAGCCACTCTGGACAACGGTCTTATCAATGGGACCAATGTGTACGGAGACGACGATTCCACCACCCAGACTGGATATCGATTCAACACCTCCTTCACGGCGGGCAAATCCTATCGCTTCCGACTGGTCAATGGCGCTATTGATACCCATTTCAAGTTTTCCATTGACAATCACACACTCACTGTTATTGCCAATGACTTTGTTCCCATTGAGCCGTATAATACTACTGTTCTCAACATTGCTATGGGTAAGTAGCTTCAATGGTCAATCAGCTTGCTCGCTCTCTCTCTCTCTCTCTTTTGCCCTGTCTAATTATTCCAGGCCAACGCTACGACATTATCGTCACAGCAGACCAAGAATCTGTGGCCGAGAACTTCTGGATGCGGGCCATTCCCCAGGCTGCCTGTTCGGAGAATGACAGCACAGACAACATCAAGGGCATCGTCTACTACAGCGACTCGCCCTCTACACCAACCACCACTGGCTACGACTACACGGACAGCTGCGACGACGAAGACCTCAGCAATCTGGTGCCGTATCTGGCCCTCAACGCTGGAGAGGACTACTGGAGCGAGAGCGAGCCGGTGACAGTCCTCCAGGCCGCCGAGAACGTCTTTCTCTGGTACATGAACGACACGTCGATGTCCGTGGAATGGAACAACCCGACTCTGCTGCAGATCTGGAACAACGACACCACGTTCTCCAACACCAGCAGCGTGATCGAGCTCCCCACGGCGAACGAGTGGGCGTACATCGTGATCACGACGACCTTGGCGGTGCCCCATCCCATCCACCTGCACGGGCATGACTTCTACATCCTGGCGCAGGGCACAGGCACATACAACACCTCAGACCTGATCAGCTTGACGAATCCGCCCAGACGCGACACCGCCATTCTCCCTGCGTCGGGGTACCTGGTCGTCGCGTTCAAGACGGACAACCCGGGAGCGTGGCTGATGCATTGCCATATCGGGTGGCATACGCAGATGGGTCTGGCGATCCAGTTCATCGAGCAGTACGATGTGGCGCGCAGTCTGATCGACTACGATTTTCTCGAGTCGAACTGTGCGGCGTGGGATTCGTATGCGACGGTGGAGGATACGGTGCAAGCGGTGTACGATGATGGGATTTAGCTGTTGACTTGAGGTAGCTGTGCTGTTGGATTCAAAGTATTTCGTCGCGATGGATGATCGAGGTTTGGAGAGAGTTGGAGAGATGTGCAGATTAAAGTCATGAGATGGTCAACCTCACTCGTTTTCATATATATGTACATGCATACATACATAGACAGAGACTCTTCTTAGCCGATTCAGTAGTCTGATTCATTCCCACTCGCTCATAGAACTAACATCGGACCAGCCTTAATCACTGCAAGGTTATTTTCTCGCCGAGTCAGTTACATACCGAATATCGAAGCCGACCTCATATATATTCGTGGTTACGACTGGTCAACCTGAATACCCTGGCCCGACGCTAACCCGGAGAACCGGCCCGAACCGCCAACATAATGAGACAGTCCAATCGACTGATGACTCTATTTCAGGGTTCGATGCAGATACCTCGTTTTGTTCACTTTTCGGTGACGTGATAACACAACCCACCTATGTAGGGTAGGTACATGTGCGATCCTGCTGCGCCGCAAAGAGCCGGGGAAGGAACATCGACCGGTCAAGTTGCCTTTAAAAAGGTACTCCGTAGATCCACCATCGAGATTTCTGGCCGCCATCTGATCTGATCTGAATCTGAATCTGAGCTCGAGAGTCGTTCTAGGGCTAATTTTGAGGCCATGGCCGACATCCCACCTGCTGATGCAGTTCTGGAGGTCGACGTGAGTGTCCTCGTTTAACTGCAGCGGGATAAATCCTAACTGCCAGCTGCTAGAACAATCCTCCCTCTGATGCGGATTCAGCATTCAATGACTCGTGAGCTCATCAACCTGCCTATCAATTGATAGAGATCTCTGACATCTGGAAGCATCGGGTCGGCTAGTTACCAAACGTCCATTACTTCAGGTATCAGGAACTACAAGTACAGCCTTCCAGCATTTTACTTCATAGAGGTTTGCTGACCATCTAACAGGTACGAGATGAGTTCGATGCATCGGCCGCACCGAGGAGATATTAAGAGCATTGTAGAATGGACGCCGCTACCATGCATTTCGCGAGGGGTCATATATACTGGTATGTGGCCTCACGTCAAACTGAACACATGTCAGAGAGTGAATGTATACTGAGTATTACATCAGCCCAACGATGAAGAAGAGCAAGACCGCATGGGCCTTCTTCATCATATTTATCTGCTTGTCCTTGGGGGCAAACTCCATCTCAGCCCCATAGCAAACCCTCAGCGTGTTCTCGACCTTGGAACCGGCACCGGAATATGGGCCATTGATTTTGCAGAGTAAGCTTCTTGCCTTGTTAGCTTCTTTCTTTATTTTCCTGCTAAGAATAACTATAGTCAATAATCCTTCCGCAGAAGTCATTGGCACGGATCTGAGCCCTATTCAACCACAATGGTGAGTCCAGTTTATTCTCTCCTTGTGGATGTCCATGCTATAAGACTGTTGGTCTTGTCTACTTACATGGTGGAATGTCTTTTGATCTATTATGATCGTAGGACCCCTCCTAATTGCTTATTTGAAATCGATGACTATGAGACTGAATGGCTTTATAGCCGACCCTTTGACTTCATTCATGGCCGTGAGCTGATAGGGTTTGTTAAAGATTACAGCCGCCTATTTAGCCGGGCCTTCAAACATTTGAAATCAGGGGGCTATCTTGAGATGCAAACTATTAACCCAGATCATTTCTCAGATGATGGAACTCTAGAAAAAGCAACAAATTGCAAATTTTTTTTCGCAGAACAAATGCATAAGGCTAGTGAGCAGTTTGGCAAAAGCATGACCCTGGTCGGGACCTGGGAGGACAAGATGATCAATGCTGGTTTCTCTGATGTCAAAAGGGAGATCATCAAGGTTTGTCAGACATGACTAAGACAAAGAGTGATAACTGACATCCATCTACTTTTTTGTTAGCTCCCAGTGGGCACATGGCCCAAAGATCCCAAGCTCAAAGAGCTGGGAGTATCACCAGGCACAGGTGCTGGAAGCTATCGGTTCCTATGCCCCGGCCCTTTTCACCCGTGTTCTTGGCTGGAACAGAGAGGAAGTAGAGGTCCTGTCTGCTGCAGCGCGAAATGAATTGAAGGACCGTTCTATTCATGTGTACCAGGAGGTTCATATTGTGTATGGGAGGAAGCCATGAACGATGAAGCTTCGAATCTGTCAGAACTGTTTCTATTTCTATTTGCTGTCTTGAAAGAGACCTGGCAACTGTCTGCTGCTTCACTGTCACCTGCTTAGTGCTTTTCCTTTTCCTTTTCCTTTTCCTTTTCCTTTTCTTTTCCTCTCACTCACTCACGCACAATTTTATTTTTGCTCTTGCAGTCATGCATGAGACTTAACTAAAGCTTGAAGCATGAGGTCACATGCCACTGTCTCCAAAGTTGGCTAGCTATATACAAAACATCTACTCTATGAACTCGGATTTGTTGCCTGTTCCCGTGGCTGTATGTCAATATAATACGATTTTCCACTGTCCATATTGCCGTGCTATCCCCTGAAACGAAGGAAAATTAGGATAAAGGAGGCAATTATGGTTGAGCAATACACTTGTAATCAGACTCGCCGAGGACACCTCTCTTCACGTCTTTTGACATAGTGCCAGGCTGACAGGTTCAGGTATGGAAGGAAGAGACGACTGAGCCAGAAAAAGGATTAGAGTCAATAAGGTTTCATCACTGCTTCTCCCAGTTGAATGGGCTTAATATATCTATACGAGTGCCCTAAGGCAGGAATTTGAATCCCTTCATCCACAAATTCCAAATCCTGAGACGCATAACCAGCACACCCTACTATCCTCGATTTATATGATATCTGTTACCCGATTAGGCAGTTGGATAGGCTTTGGATTCGAGTATAGATAGACCTGTTTTGATCGTCAGATAGTGGAAAAATAAGAGTCTCTTTGGTGCGCGGATTTCTACTTAGGAAGAGCCAAATTTCGGCTGACACCTATGCCTCATGGTTAGCTGCTTTCTAGAAGACTATGGTCTACCATATGGTTCGTAAATCCTCAGGGCTAACTATTCCACGTGGTTCGGACCCCCCGACGGCAAGCGTTACCGCCTTCCTATTTGTTCCCCCATCGCTGAACCATATCATATCATGCTAACTGTCATTACTGACTGACCATTACACGGCCCCTAGCAATGATGGAATCCTCATCTACCGATCACCTTGAGACCTTCAATTCTGCATCTTCAGAACCTTCTGCGATGAAATTATCTCTAGATCCTTTTGATAAGCTTGTCGAGGGACTCGATCACCACCCATTTACGAGCATCCGAAGTTTACGGAAGAGACTTGAGGATCGTCGACTTGCACTTGAGACAGATAAAACCCGCAATCACTTTCTTGTCTTTACCAACGTTCCCGAACATGAAGTTGCGAGACTAGACAATGGATCTTCTCGAGCGAGCAAATTTGCCCGTCTATCTTACAATACTGTTACGCAAATTCTGATCGTTAAAGTCATGCCTCGTCCAGAACATGATATAGCATCGCGAGAATTTGGGTATTGTATCTACGATGAGGTTTCTGCAATGAATTTGCGGAA
Organism: Rasamsonia byssochlamydoides; assembly: GCF_041956645.1. Classification (NCBI taxonomy): domain Eukaryota; kingdom Fungi; phylum Ascomycota; class Eurotiomycetes; order Eurotiales; family Trichocomaceae; genus Rasamsonia; species Rasamsonia byssochlamydoides. Next base: position 261,596 of record NW_027192413.1, on the reverse strand, counting down.
TGAAATTGATTCCCTTGGGAGTACAACAGTACAGATTGGGAACTGGAAAAAGCAGGCCGATGAATGCTGGGCGCCATCACAACAAGCTACACAGTTAAGTGCGATTCTTGAGATCGGATTATCGGAATTAGCTCAAAGACTGGCAGCGGATGCTCGAGGATGGTTAGAGACAACAGGCTCGACAATCGAAGTGGCTATCACTATGAAAGTCGATCGAAATAATCCACAAATTACCATTCGACTCTGGGAACGTGGTCCTCGTTTATCCCTTATTGTTACTCGCCAGTCGCCTACAACAGCTCATTGTATCGATCAAATCGAAATCACTCGTACAAACAACACCACTATAGTTACAGGAGACTTGACTTTACCCTTCCGAAAAGTGGTTGGCCGGGTTCCAAACAATCCCTTGGAAAACGATTTTCTTATTCCCCGGCAAAAGCTTCAGCAAGTCGCAGAGAAAGTTTGGAGGAAGCAGGGTTTTATATAAAGCAAGGATGGATAACAAAGCAAAGCACTGATGACTTGGAGGATGAGGGAAGGCCGTTTTCCGCTGTTGTGTTGTCGTCTTATTGTTAAATGGAGGAGCACCGTTAACAGTTAGCCGCAGGATGTCTGCCCCAAGGCCACACTTCTTGACCATCAACTATCCCCGTCCAGCAAAAGAACGTGGTTGTATACTTGTTACGCCTAGTGATGGACATATGCTGCCCTCTCTAGAGTGCAGTGGCCTGGCTTCATCTTATCTGAAGAAGTTGCGCAAAAAGCAGTCGTCTGTACACAGCCTCTTCTACTGGTTGACGCCGGTGATAAAGCTTTAACACCACTTGGATTGAGAGCTCACATTGATGAGGGGATAGTCAATGACTTGAACGGACATGCTTTCTCAAACCCAGCGACCAAACCCAGCAGAACCAAACCCGCCAGATCGAAAACCGGTAGCAGATTGTTCCTGATTTCCCGCATATTTATCCAATGTCGCAACACAGAGATCAAGTGCAAATTCAGGTACGAGTCTCAGAAGGTCATTATTGAGAACTGGCCTTGTCCCACTTCTCAGCGTCGGCAAATTGTCCATTGTCAATTCAATAACCAAATCCCTGAGACCTCGATCATACTCAGCTGTTGAACGATATACTTCTACGACGGCTTCCGCAAATGACTCTCTCTATCGGGCTGATCGACAAAAGATGCACGAAAGTACTTCTTCGCCCTGGCTCTTAGGCCGTCAATCTGAAAATAATCGGCTTGAGCATACATCAGAACGTGAAAACAAGGCAGATACGTGGCCTGCACTTCGACTCTAAGGTTTGAACCAGAAGCCACAGCGTCTTCAGCAGCCGTCTTCAGCGGCGGCGGCCCAAATGGAAATATTACTAATTTTGTGGAGAAATAATTAAAACTTTCAAATACGCAGTCTGCTAAATAAACGAGAGTTCGGCTGGAAATCCTACTACTAAAGATTTAATTTTATTGGATTTACCATTACTTCTAACAACACATAAATTTGTTCGAGAATTATTTATTACTAAAATGAAGCCAGTCTTTGCGGGACAATATGGGTGAACGGAGACTCCTTGATTGACGAGGTTCGTATGGAGTTAGGTACGAAGCTTCCAACCCCGCCGGAACTTTCCAATATTCAGTTTAGCTAAACAGGCACAGGTTGAAGTCGGCTAAATACGGCCTTATCGTTATCAACGCAGTACCTAGATTCTAGGCAGGAGGATAATTATAGGATAGGATAATTATCTATTCTTCCCCACCTGATCTCCCTGTCGGGGAAGTCTCCGTTGGTAGCTTGCTGGGTCCACGTGAGGGGACATTATTTTTGTTGAAATGGATATATGTGTAACGTGGTAAAGTAGATGACTCTTGTCAGGGAAAATTGTAGAAAGTCTTATTTTCCTTCTTCACCGACTACCTCTTGATAATAATAATATTAACCGATAGACAGCATTGTCAGGACAGAGTTCAAATATAGATTCACCTGATTGTACGGGGTCCTATCTCGATCTATATATAACTCGATCACTTGGTTGACCAGTCTGACAGGTGCAAGTGTTTTTTTTTCCCTTTCATTTCTCTTCTTTTCATTGCGTATACCCAATTTTCTTCTTCGCATCATTTCATTATGTCCCCTTCTCAGGCTCGCCCCCTTGAGGGCAAGTTTGGTATCGTGACGGGAGGATCGCGGGGTATG